>NW_022987655.1:0-240000 GCF_902827165.1 Trematomus bernacchii | reverse complement strand
TACAATCAATACTCCAGACTATGACGTGCTATATTCAACGTTTATTGTTATACCGGAGACGTAGACATTCATGTCTGGTAGGAAGGTGCACTTCAATCAACTCTCTGGCTGCGCACGCATACTGGTCACGTCACGTCGGCCAATCATAAAAAAAAAACATTAGGCTTGTTTGAGATGGGCTGCGTCTCGCCTCGAAAGTTGACGAGAATAGCCGATTGCAGCCGGGGGAGGTCTCAAAAAGCTCGCCTGAAGTCGGAAAGGTCGGAGTCGGCTTGACTCTGTTTGCAATGGCGGAAATTGCGTTGGCGTTCTTTGTTGCAGATGAAGTGGATGCAATAGAAATCCCATAATTATTATATCACTACAAATGAATGACTCAAGTGTCTGTTCATTTTAAAACAAATCAATACAAGGGGGGTTGAATCCTACATTACAAAGACAGAAACCACTTATTACTTTCAAAACTACTTCCGTCAGTGGTCTTGACCAGTTTGCATTTATAAAGAATGCACAAATGTGTTTAATCGTTAATGTCAGATATGTACTAAGTAAATACATTTGTTCCTGCTCAAGATTAGATTCAACTTTATTGTTATGGCACAGATTACAGGTACTGAGACAAACGAAATGCAGTTTAGCTTCTAACCAGGAGTGCAACAAGCAGTAAAGTGAAAAGTAATGTACACAATCTACAGAATAAAATATAGAATTAATTGAATGATGAATAAACAGTGAGGGGTATGAATACACTATACACAGTAGCATGTGAGCAGTATGAACAGTGTGTATGAATATGCTAAGATATATAAAGTATGAAAACGGTAAGTAGTGCCGTATAGTATAAAATATATAGATATTAATGTCATGATGATAAACATTGTGGAACAATGATGAAAAATCTGAATGGAAGTGACGTAAAACTGACACAAAACAACAACAAACTTTTGCCGAGCCAATTGGAGAGTTTCATCTCCAGCACGGGGTAAAACCCACCAATGAGCGCTCAGCTCGATATACCAGCGAGTCGTTTCCCCATCAAGCATTTCGTTTCCGCAGCTCATGGAGAGAAACTGCTCCGCCTCGCTCTCAAGTCTGCCGGCGTCTTTGTCCCGCGAGATTTCAACGTCTCATGTAGTCGAGCTGTTGTGGCAATCCAGTGCTCACAACAGGAAAGAATGAAACAGAGAGGAATCAATGAAACACAAACACAGAAATAGTTGAGATTAATCATTATTATTTAGTTGCGCACCACCAAACAACAATGGGGAAACATTACCTTGCTTCAACAGCAACCAATCGCAGAAATGCTCCCACGAACACAAGAAAACACAGGGCAGATATAGGTTTTCTAAATGACACACGAACATGTTCCCTAACCATGTTTAACGCACACACATTGTCAGTTCTCCTAAACTTGGACATGTTCCAGATGTCGAAAGGTCATCATCTCATGACTTCTTTAGGAGTCTTGCAGGATATGAATTATCCAATTAACAAACTATATATACGTCTGCACATGAATGCACATACATTTCTTACATTAACTAACCCTTAAAGGGCCCATGTCATGGCCATTTCCACTGATCATAATTGTTGAGGTATACTAAAATAGATTTATACTGTGCAATTTTCCAAACTCACATTGGTTTCGCATACAGCATCTCTGTCAAGCATGTGTATTCAGCAGTATTGCACTCTCTCCACTAAACGACTCGTTGGGCTCTTGCCCCCCCCCTCCCTGTGAGCCTAGTGTGCTCCGATTGGTCAGCTCGGCCACGTCTGTTCATGATTAGTCAACCACCAGAGAGGCTCCGCCCGCTTTTTTCGGGGAACATCAGTGTAATAATGGCGTCGGTACAAGCTGATATTTTATACGCTAACTAACCGAACTGAACCTACAACTTTGTTATAGAAGAGTGTGACGGCCCCAGGGCCTTTGTCTTACGGTGGGGTGGAGCTGAAGAGGCTAATCAGCGCGATCACGGACACCTCCGTAGCCGGTGCTATTAATCCCAGCGGCCCGGAGTCTCTCTCCAAAGCGGCTGCAGAAGGACGAACTCGGCGATCCTCTCCCCTCGACCACCTATCTCTGCATTTACCACAATAAATTTGCCGTGGTTTTGTAAACTCGTGTATGTCTCCTTGCCTTTCCGTTGTGGCCTACGAGCCGGTCATAACAAAGAGTAAGTTATTTTTACCTGTAATAAACTACTACTGTTTGATGAGAAATCAAATCATGGTTTGCTATATATGAATGATACGTTATAGGAGCAAATAATTCAGGGAAGAAAGGATAGGCCTACTAAGTATTTCCATTCAACTTTATTTTTAGAAATGTACAAAATGAACATAAATATACATATATACACGGTATATCATCCATTCCTCCCTGCATCTTGCCTGGGCGCAGCCCGTGACTTTTAGCACGAGGCCTCAGTAGTAGTAGTCCCGTCCCCGTCATGTATTGTCCGCCAGGATCTGGCTGGACGAAATCAAATGCAAATCACAAATATTAGAGAAACTTAGTGTTTTATGATTCGTTAGTAGTAGTTGTGGTAGGAGTGTAATGAACAGCTTGCCTGCTAATATGCTAACCTAGCTTTGTGTTACCTTGGTAGCTAACACGATATGAACGTTAGCTTGGAGGAAAGGCACACTTAATGGAGTGTAATAAAACTACTATGAACAAATCTAGTGGTTCATATTAGGCTAGCAATACGTGTTTATAATTGCAATCTATACGGGTAGTCCTGCTACGTTCGGTCATACATTGTAACTTGCTGAATACATTGTTTTGCGCTAGCAGACAGCTAGCCTCGTTAGCTATACATGCAGTATATGTACTGTCACAATGTACGGTAAATCACCCGGAGTATACTGTATGAGTATTCCGTGCCGTGTGCCTGGCATGACAATTCTCCTGCCATGACAAACATGTAAGGCCATCTGCTGACATTGTAGTTGATATATTTAAACGCTAGCAACGTAGCATAACAAAAATGTTTTTCCGACCAAACCTAGCTCTAGCTCCGTGGGTTAGATAGGTAGCATACATGCTACGCCAGCTATAATGTAATTACGTTTCGCGACTGACCGCACGGCAAATCACCCGGAGTATACTGTCAATAGGTATTTTGTGTGTGAATGCAGACATTCTCCTGCTATGAGATACATGTATGCAAGGCCATCTGCTGATATTAGAGTTGATATATGGAAACGCTAGCAACTTAGTTAGCACAGTTAGCACTGTGTCAATGGCTTAGCAGTCCAACACAGTTTACACATTTAAACAGTCTTGTTTGATAAATACACAAATAACAATGCAAAACTTACAGGTTGTGTACCCGGATCTTCCCCTGCTCCAAACGGTCCAAACAAGCTGTGCATATCCGGCCTCAAACTGGGCAATGTTTTGGAAGCTTTCGTCTGTGAAATGCCGGTTCTTCGAACCTCTGAAGGAACAGTGTTAAAAATAAATTTCAACCACTGACTTCGTCGTGGTTCTTCCGTCGGTAGGACAAACAGCTCAGATTTCTCCTCACATTTCAGGAAACAGGTCTTGGCATTGGCATGACTGGATCGATTGTGAACTGAACCAGAGCTTCCAACAGTAAATGTTAGGCTGGCAGAGGGTGCGGCCAGCGCCGCTGGGTGTGGCCATAGCTCTTCGGGATTGGTCCATTTCGGTCCGGGTACCGCATGACATCAGGCCGTACCCGGAACTAAATGGAAGACTCAAATGGGCAGTGACGTATCTCCAACGAGGCGTTTTGGGGAGGTATTTTCTGTGTTAGAGTTTTACTCGCTACAGGGTGTACTTTGAGGGTTTTGACTCTGCACACCGTTTACATGCATAAAAACCTTCATAACACAAGGGGACGGGTAATAACCGGAAAAGCATGACATGGGAGCTTTAACTGTATTATATCTAAATGTAGCCTCTTTGTATTTCCTCTGAGCTCGGCGTCAGCTCACTTAACGTAATAATTAGCAAAGAGGCTATTCTATGAAAACTGTAATTTAATAACATACCTAGTTACTATGACTAGGTCCAAGATTGATATAACATTCCCTCCTTTTATTAATTTAAGTTTCCAGATCATCCAATAAATACTCTTACAGATAACCTTTTGAGATCCGCCCTGGAAAGTCCAAAATGACTTTCTGAAAAATATTTATCAATGAATAATCATTTTACTCAAGGCAGAAGTCACAGGGTTACCTGCCTTACTCACAAATAGCCAAAAAAACACCTTTTTGATTATAACACAAAAAGTGGAAGAAAAGACAATTTGCGCTAATCTACTCTACTTAAATGGAAAATCATTTAAAAACCCTCAGTATGCTTAAGAGGAAAAAATCTATTGTCCCATTCAAGTTTAACAAACTTACATACATAACCAAATAACAAAGTAACATTCAATTTAATACTTGATTATACATAATGAAAAATGTTCCAAAACACTTATAGCAAGATGTAACTGGCGTACACTTGTTCTGCTTCTGTTATATTGTCCAGTAACACTTCTTCAGGGGGTGCACGTTCCGATCTCCATGCATAGCCTTTAGATGGAATATCTATCTTAGCCTTCATGCTGTGATGTCTCATCTCATAGCAAAATCCCTTGATGACATCTGAAGCAACATCATTACCATTTGAATTGGACGGAACTGTAGTCAGAAAACTGAGACTTCTTTAAAAGAACAGTTTACGGTAGATCTTCTTCTCTGGAGTTTGAGATTACTAATATACTTGGCTGTAAATCTTCTCAGACATCTTGGGTTTTGTTCTTCGTGTTGACCCAAACCCATAAGACAATAGCAGTGGAAGAATAGCTGGAACTAAAGGTAGTCATCCAGCTGCCTTCATTGACACTCCAGTTTGCCTCCAGACGCAGCTCCTTAAACCCCGCCTCAGAATGATCCATCTTCCCTCCTTCAGATTGCAAGGGAAAGACAGCTTTGACCTGGGTAGAAAATAGCACTTGCATTCTGGGTTAACAGCCTACAGTCAACCACTAGGCCTTAGAGTCTTACCTATCATTTTTAAACTTCTTGAAACCATGAAATGTTGTTTGTGTTGTGTTTTTACTTACCCACAATTTCCTAAGCACACAACAAACATATTCTGCAAAATTGTTCAGCCACGGTGCTGAAGCCAATCAGATCTCAACTTCGAACAATATATTTAATCATACCTGTCTTTAGCAGAACCCAATCAGGAGCTTGACCATGTAGGAAAAAAGTTGTTTGATTTGCCCTCTGGATCATGTGAGGGTTAAAAGATTCACGTGAACAAGAACAATAAACCCATTATACCCCTCCTGGAAACTTTGTCCTCAAAACCATAGAGACCATGTTTCCCCAAGTAAGATACTTCAGAGTACCCATCTGCTCATACAATGTTATTTCAAAGTCCTATGACTCATCATCAGGAAAACTTTCTCCTGTCAAAAAGAATCAACAATGTTAAATATCAAGCTACATAGTCATCAAGCCATGCAGGGATCATGCATAGTCAGACAAATGTCATGCACCATGTCTCACAATGGTTCAACTAATATGGCATAGTCAGAAATCCATTGCCAAAAGCATTGTGTACATCCCAAAATAAAATCACTTTGTCGGTGGGTCAGTGTTACTGTTACTGTTCCCGTGGAGAGAAACTGCGCGGCCTCGCCGCGCCTCGCTCTCAAGTCTGCGGGCGTCTTTGTCCCGCGAGATTTCAACATCTCATGTAGGTGAGTATGGAGCTAATTTCCTGCCATAACTCCACAAACAAACTAAACAGGTTTTACAAATGCCTCAGTTTGCAAATACAAAACACCATCTACAAACTAATGCATTTAGTTTTGCAAAGAAAAAACGTATCTATCAAACAAACACATAACATTGTTCTAATAAATCATGTTTCAGAGACAAATTCAGCTTAGGTTTTACAAGTACACAACTTTTTTTTACAAATACAAACCATTTTCTTCTCACGGCGGAATATTACTGCCAAAAGTCACGTGACTTTTGGCAGTAATATTCCGCCTTGGCTGGCTCATACAGGGTGTTTCTCAATCGCGAGTAAAGCTGCTGCAGAGCCACTATTTCAAGCATACTACGTCATCGAGTGCCGCCGAAGTACTGTTCCAATGTCCAGCATACTTGGAAATCTACCGAGCCCGGCGTACTTCGTAGCGAGAAATGTCGACGTCAGTAAAGTGTTCAAATCTGGATCAGTTTTTATCAGATCCGTTGCAGCCCCTTTTTTAGAGATTTGGGTATGGAGGAAAATAGAGAGGGTTGTGTTTTCTGACACTTGGTGAGTTCCCTGGAACACCGGGGACACATATTCATGTAGAAAAGACGTACAAAAGTGCATTTTGCATGATAGGTCCCCTTTAATACCTAACGTCAAACCCAGGGGCATTAACATGTTGCATTTAAATAATACGGATAAACACGTGACGTTAGTGAAGTTGCACGTGCTGCCGTTTACTATTTTATATTGAAATCAACTCGGAAGCTTCCTAATGTCAGACAGAGATCTCGACTCTGTTATGGATAACTTATACTTTATATTAAGTGCATAAATAGATCAAAGTGAAAACATTGGACCTGCTTAACTCACAGTCCGGTGTGATGATACATCTGACATGTTGCTGCCGTTTGCTCTTTATTTTAGACTCTGACATGTTGCATTGTTTTAGTGTTTATTAAACTTAGGGACACAATTACAACCTCTTCTTTCAGCTCATCCAGCTCGGAGGTAGGGCAAAAAAAAGTGCTTATATTTGAAGTATATCCATTTGATTTTATCATCTTATCTTGAAGGTATCATGCAAAATGCACTTTTTGATGTCTTGTATACATAAATATGTGCGGTGTGTAAGGAGACTCACAAATGTCAGAAAATAAAACATACCCACATCTGTAAAAATTGGGGTACAACGGAGCTGATCCAGATTTGCTGCGGTCATGATGACATTACTAAAAAGTGGGCTGCTTGACATTGAACTCCTGGCAACGTTGTGCCCACGTCCCAAACTATCGTCTCCATATACAGTCGGCTAGCTGAATCCCCTCCCTCAGCTGTGTGTCTGTGTATTCAGTTTACAAGAGGGACTTAGAGTAGAGTTGTTATATATATATATATATAATACATACAAGTGTTGCACGGTGCACCAATATTAGAAAGGTATCGCAATACCCTGCTGTTAAAAATGTTACGATTCCTCCATTTCATTAGTATCGGTACTTTAAGACTGACGTTGTTTTAATAAGAGCCGTATTTCCTGTGTGTGTTCAGCGCTCTGCTTCCACTCCCTGCAGCCTGTCAGCTCCTCTCAGAGACTGTGTTTGTTGTTTCAGATGATGCTGCTATTTTAGTTGATACAAACTTTCCTGTCGGCTCCCAGACCGTAGTCGAGGAAAACAGGGGATGACTCTCTGCAGTCTTCCAGGCCCGAAGCAACAAACTTCGGGTTCAATAACCCACTTTGAAATAAGGCAGAACGGCGAGCTCTTCTTTGGGGACCGTTGAATTTATTACGGTCTTTCTTACAGATCTAACTTTGAAGACACTCGACAGACCTATTTTGCTGCTGCTTCGTTCGCCTCAAAACACACACACACACACACACACACACACACACACACACACACACACACACACACACACACACACACACACACACACACACACACACACACACACACACACACACACACACACACACACACCAGAGTTCCCATTAGAATATTTCTTTGCCGGTCAACATGTCCGTTAAAGTTTAAATCTTCCGGACAAAAGTAGAAAAGTGCCGGTCAAAGGTCTTCTTTGTTATTTATTGAGCTTTAAAACAAATTGATATGATTTGACATTAAACAAACTAATTATAGTAGATTAACTACATTATTCAAAAGTGTACAGTAACTTACAAAAACACGGGAATAATAAACGGAGCGCTCTCTCCTTCTCCTGACAGCCCGTCAGTATCATGCAGCTCGCGGATCCAGTAATGAGTGACCCGACAGTAAAACTAAACATATCTATAACTAGTTTAGGTAGTTTGAGAGGTCATTAAAATAGCTACGTGTGATGTTCTAACCTGAAGTGTGTGTTGCTCTGCTCGCCGCTGCAGGTGATCAGCAGCAGCCGATCTCTCTCTCCCGTCAGATTAGACTTTACTCGCGTTTATGTCCATATCGATCAGATCTAGCTAGTTCTAGCTAATGATATGACTACCTGCTTATTAAAAGACACCTAAACAATAAGCGTTGCTATGCAACCGGGTGAGGCCACAAAGTATAGTGCAGCATTATGCATTTGTTTACATGCCCACCGGAACCCAGAGGCATTACCAACAGATCAACGCACAATCAACCCATCTCTTTCTCCACGTTCAGTGTAGACATTAGAATTGATTATTCTTGTCTATCACGTACTCTTCTTGTCTGTCACGTACTCTTCTTGTCTGTCACGTACTCTTCTTGTCTGTCACGTACTCTTCTTGTCTGTCACGTACTCTTCTTGTCTGTCACACACTCTTCTTGTCTGTCACAGACTCTTCTTGTCTGTCACAGACTCTTCTTGTCTGTCACGTACTCTTCTTGTCTGTCACGCACTCTTCTTGTCTGTCACGCACTCTTCTTGTCTGTCACGCACTCTTCTTGTCTGTCACGCACTCTTCTTGTCTGTCACGCACTCTTCTTGTCTGTCACGCACTCTTCTTGTCTGTCACGTACTCTTCTTGTCTGTCACAGACTCTTCTTGTCTGTCACGTACTCTTCTTGTCTGTCACGTATTATTTTGTCTGTCACGTACTCTTCTTGTCTGTCACGTACTCTTCTTGTCTGTCACGTACTCTTCTTGTCTGTCACGTACTCTTCTTGTCTGTCACAGACTCTTCTTGTCTGTCACGTACTCTTCTTGTCTGTCACAGACTCTTCTTGTCTGTCACGTACTCTTCTTGTCTGTCACGTACTCTTCTTGTCTGTCACGTACTCTTCTTGTCTGTCACGTACTCTTCTTGTCTGTCACGTACTCTTCTTGTCTGTCACGTACTCTTCTTGTCTGTCACAGACTCTTCTTGTCTGTCACTTACTCTTCTCGTCTGTCACGTACTCTTCTCGTCTGTCACAGACTCTTCTCGTCTGTCACATAAGTGGCGCAACTGATGCGGTATTGCGCTAAAGGGAAATTATTTTGACCGGAGAGATTTAGATTTGCCGGTCTTCAGCATATTTTACCGGTCATAGTCCGGTAATTACCGGCTAACGGGAACTCTGACACACACACACACACACACACACACACACACACACACACACACACACACACACACACACACACACACACACACCCCTCTCTCTCTCTCTTAAGGAGATAGCGATCTGACTCGGCATGACCCTAATATCATAGCACTTGTCATTTTACCTTGAATGCCATTGCTTTAATTAATTGTATTTATTATTCTCATTGTTCAAAGGTTTGTGTTGTGACTGAAACATTTTTCCAGGTTTGAAATAAAGCACAATAATGACATTTAAGACAGTTTCCCCTTTTTTAAGAAATCGCAATTCTTGACTTGGTATCGAAACTAAAATGTTGGTATCGTGACAATACTAATACATACAATGGCACTGTTCTCGTGGTAAACACTGAATAAACGTTCCGCCCCAACCTATCAGAAACATCGCTGTATCAGAATAATGCGCAACGTGTTTTGGGAGTAATATGGTCTGATTACATTAGCAAGCATCGCTAACACTGAGAGCTAACGCTGTACTGGAGGGAGTATGTGTGAAGAAGCCGGATATTAAAGGAACTCACCTTGTGCTAAACCCGCAAGAGAGAAAGCGTTTGAGCTCCATACTGTTTCAGAAATAATGCTTGATGTGGTTTGGAACATAATCTATACTGATGTTAAAGGTGGGGTAGGTAATTCATTGGTCATGTGCGCGTTTGTTTGTGTTGGAGGAGGGGCTCTGTGAGGAAGTCTGAAGGAAGGGGCCGATTTCTTTCGGTTGTGTTCTTTCAAATTCTAGCGCACTCGAGCTGGTTTCTCCATTCTTACCTACCCTACCTTTAAGTACTGTGCCGAGGCTTCGGAGCGTGGTTCGAATAATCCAGGAAATATGTATCCTTATCCCATAATAATAAGACCATCAGAAATGGACAGAAGACTTTTGCTTGATTTAAGTTTTTGGAGTGCTGTCAAAGGGATGCTAGCTGTGACTGTCACTTCTCTTTTCTTTTTTAAACTAAAACAGTACGTCATTTTAAATATGGTTTTGTCTGTAATGCTGAGTTACATTTTGCAATCATAATTTTGCCACCCTGTGTATAATTAGATCAATTAATTTTTTTTTTTTCTCATTTACTCTGTGATTAGGACAATTCTGGAGGACTGGGTCTGCTGGGGAAGGAGCTGCCACCCACACAGGACCCCCCTTGGTGATATTGTCATATCATATACACAACTACGGTATAGTTATGCCATGCAAACGTAGGTCACCGGTTCCTCAACAGTACAACTCCTGCCTATTTTCTACGTGTTGAATGAAGGGCACAGCTAGCAGTGCCTTAATAGGAGCCCCCTCCAACTGTCTAAAACAATCACTAAAAACAGACCAACATCTCATGCAGCCAGTACATACAGAGCTAACCCTGCTAACTAACATTAGCATGAATGACTCAAACCTACATGTAGAAACTCATATCTGCAAACAGAAAAGTAGAAACTTCGCCCCCACGCTCTCCCTGTCCAAACTAAGCACTGTTACTATGATTTAGATCAGCTACAGTACTAACTCACCTGTTGTCCTGAAGCTCTCCAGAGCATCTGGAAAAAAGGTGTAATTGACAGACAATCGAGCCAACAGAAACACAGAGTGGGCGGGACTTAGCAAATCAATAGGCAAGCATTTAAAATAAGGAATGAATAAGGGCTGCAAAGTTAATGAAGTGTTACTCGTGGTTAGATTTTCAATTCTTATACTCTACAGTTTCTCTGAATATGTGTTTCCTGTTTCCTGCAGACGTCCAGCAGCTGGTGGTGGTTAAAGAAGAGGTTCCCCCTGAGCAGCAGGAGTGGAGCTCCAGTCTGGACCAGGAGGACCCAGAGCCCCCCCCACACATTAAAGAGGAACAGGAGGAACTCTGGAGCAGTCAGGAGGGAGAGCAGCTTCAAGGGCTGGAGGAGGCTGATATCATCAAGTTCACATTCACTCCTGTCCCTGTGAAGAGTGAAGATGATGAAGAGAAACCTCAGTCCTCTCAGCTTCATCAAAGACAAACTGAACACCTGGAAACAGAAGCTGAGGGAGAGGACTGTGGAGGACCTGAACCAGCCAGGAACTCAGATCCAGAGAGACATTTACAACCAGAGACTGAGGACAACCCTGGAGACTCTTCTGAAGACACTGAAGACAGTGCTGATTGGAAGGAGACCAGAGAACCAGGTTCAAACTCTCAGAGAAATGAACAAGACTCTGTCAGTGATTCAGAAGAGAAAACATTCAGCTGCTCAGTCTGTGAGAAATCTTTTAAATGGAGAGGAAATTTAAAGTGCCACATGAGAATCCACACAGGAGAGAAACCGTTCAGCTGCTCAGTCTGTGAGAAATCTTTTACACAGAGAGGAAATTTAAAGTGCCACATGAGAAACCACACAGGAGAGAAACCATTCAGCTGCAGTGTTTGTGACAAGAGATTCACCTGGGGTCATAAGGTAAAAATCCATAAGTGTGTTGCTCGTCAGTCCTCACAGCTTCATCAAACTGAGGAGAACAGAGAGGCAGAGCCTCCAGCCAGCAGCTCAGCTGAACACCTGGAAACAGAAGCTGATGGAGAGGACTGTGGAGGACCAGAACCAGCCAGGAACTCAGATCCAGAGAGACATTTACAACCAGAGACTGAGGACAACCCTGGAGACTCTTCTGAAGACACTGAAGACAGTGCTGATTGGAAGGAGACCAGAGAACCAGATTCAAACTCTCAGAGAAATAAACAAGACTCTGTCAGTGAATCAAGACGTAGTGCAGGAGAGAAACCATTCAGCTGCTCAGTCTGTGAGAAATCTTTTACACGGAGAGGAAGTTTAAAAGTACACATGAGAATCCACACAGGAGAGAAAACATTCAGCTGCTCAATTTGTATGAAATCTTTTGCAGTAAGAGGATTTTTAAATAGACACATGAGAGTCCACACAGGAGAGAAACCATTCAGCTGCTCAATTTGTATGAAATCTTTTGCAGTAAGAGGAAGTTTAAAGGACCACATGAGAATCCACACAGGAGAGAAACCATTCAGCTGCTCAATTTGTATGAAATCTTTTAAACAGAGAGGAAATGTAAAGGAACACATGAGAATCCACACAGGAGAGAAACCATTCAGCTGCTCAATTTGTATGAAATCTTTTGCACAGAGAGGAAGTTTAAAAGTACACATGAGAATCCACACAGAAAATAAAACATTCAGCTGCTCAATTTGTATGAAATCTTTTGCACAGAGAGGAAATTTAAAATTACACATGAGAGTCCACACAGGAGAGAAACCATTCAGCTGCAGTGTTTGTGACTTAAGATTTACTTGGAGTCGTTCGGTCACAAATCATAAGTGTGTTGGTCGTCAGTCCTCACAGCTTCATCAAAGACAACATGAACATATGGAAACAGAAGCTGATGGAGAGGAATGTGGAGGACCAGAACCAGCCAGGAACTCAGATCCAGAGAGACATTTACAACCAGAGACTGATAAAGGTGGCGAACCATCTCTAGAACCTGATGACAATGTTGACATTGAGTTTTGGAAAGATACCAGGCAGCATCAGTCTGGGTTCACTTATCGAAGAAATAAAAAAGTATCTATAAGTAAAGGATATATGACCAGTAAGACAGCAGTCAGCTGCTCTGATGACCAGGTTCAAACAGATCCCAGGACTGGTGATGGTGTTTGTTTTTCCACACAGACCAGGCATCCTCGTTCAGGTCCAAACCATTTGGAAACTGAGGACGTTTCCATCAGCGAGAATCCATTCAGTCCCTCAGAGCGTAAAGATCAATATGAGGACAGTCAGCTGACGCACAAAACATCTCCCACAAGAGAGAAACCATTCAGTTGCTCATGTTGTGGTAAATGGTTTGCAACAGAAGGAAATCTGACCAGGCACATATGTGTCCACACAGAGGAGAAACCACCCAGTTGTGCAGTCAGTGAGAAAAGTTTCCTGCTGGAGTCGCAGCTCTTGAACCACGAGTGTGTCGGCGAGCCCTCGCATTGTCACACTTCTAACCCACTGTTCGACAGCTCTCAGTGTGGAACAGTAATAGACCGAAAGCACCAGCTGCCGGTTACCAGCAGAATTCAGAAAAGTCTGAAACCGAATGATGGCTCACTTTGTGGTATCGCTTTTTCCAATCTTGAAAGTTCTCAAATGCCTGGTCAGTTTGGGGAGAAACCTTTCTGCTGCTCTGTGTGTAACTCAGGTTTCAGTGACAGCGAGGCTTTAGTACAACACATGAGGATCCACACGAGACAAACCTAGTTTAGTTGCTCACTTTGTGGTAAAGAATTTGCATGGAGAAGATCTCTGACTAAACATATGAAAGTCCACAAAAGGCCGAAATTATGCTGCAGATATTGTAACAGAATGTTCCCTTCGCAATTTACGCTGAAATACCATGAATGTGAGGGTAAGTCCTCACAGCCTCTTCAAACAGAAGATGTAGAAACAGAAGCTGATGGAGAGGACTGTGGAGGACCAGAACCGGCAACATGTACAACCAGAGACTGAGGAGGTTTCCATATTGGGTTATATAATTAAAACGAACATTAATATAATCCACAATGTAAAATGCATGATATGTCACGAAGCTCTTTACTTATATACTAAATGTACACGGTTTGGTAAACTGACATGAAAGAGTGTAAGGTCTGATATAGTTTATCACTAAAGGTGTCACTATTCAGCAGAGGGAAGACACCCTTACTCTCACAGCAGGAGGCCCCTGACTCAATGGGATATTACTGTAAGCTTTAGTTTAGTTTTTGAGGCAAGTCTGGACATGTCCAGGAAGCAATGACTCTTCTCCACATACATGGGTCTGTTGGTGTGTATTCGCTTCTGCTTCTGCTGGTATGATATAAAAGCAGCAGCTGAGAGAGGAAAACAGGTCTCAGGGTTCTTAACTGGGAATCTCTCCCTAGGTCGTATTACCCGCTGTCATCGTGAGGAAATGCCTCTGGAGATATGCAGGGAGTTTTAACAAAAAGGAAAACATGTAAACCGTTAAATTCATAATTAATACCAGAGAGTAAGACATTGTATAACTGTCCCATTGTAACCAGATAAAGTAAAAAACTGTGTTAGAGTGTGGACCATTTCTTCAAATAAAACCATCCCACCCATTTGGACTGGGGTAACCTAAATGAATTCTGCGCTGTCCTCTTCTGATTTAGGGTAAGATTGCACGACTGCCACACTGACACTTAGGTAGGGTCACACCTCACTACAGGTACTAGAATCCTACGGGATCGCTGCAGCAAGTTGTTGGAGATCTGCTACCAGTCTGTTGTTGGAGATCCCCTACCAGTCTGTTGTTGGAGATCTTCTACCAGTCTGTTGTTGGAGATCTTCTACCAGTCTGTTGTTGGAGATCTTCTACCAGTCTGTTGTTGGAGATCTTCTACCAGTCTGATGTTGGAGATCTTCTATCAGTCTGTTGTTGGAGATCTTTCTACCAGTCTGTTGTTGGAGATCTGCTACAAGTCTGTTGTTGGAGATCTGCTACCAGTCTGTTGTTGGAGATCTTCTATCAGTCTGTTGTTGGAGATCTTCTATCAGTCTGTTGTTGGAGATCTGCTACCAGTCTGTTGTTGGAGATCTTCTACCAGTCTGTTGTTGGAGATCTTCTACCAGTCTGTTGTTGGAGATCTGCTACCAGTCTGTTGTTGGAGATCTTCTACCAGTCTGTTGTTGGTGATCTTCTACCAGTCTGTTGTTGGAGATCTGCTACCAGTCTGTTGTTGGAGATCTTCTACCAGTCTGTTGTTGGTGATCTTCTACCAGTCTGTTGTTGGAGATCTGCTACCAGTCTGTTGTTGGAGATCTTCTACCAGTCTGTTGTTGGAGATCTTCTACCAGTCTGTTGTTGGAGATCTTCTACCAGTCTGTTGTTGGAGATCTTCTACCAGTCTGTTGTTGGTGATCTTCTACCAGTCTGATGTTGGAGATCTTCTGCCAGTCTGTTGTTGCCAGTGCACTCTTCTTTGATGTGGCTTCTCGTTGGATAACTGGATTTAAACTCACAATGTAAAATATATATGTTTAAATGTATATCTTAATTGTCCCAATATACATGGCATTAACATGCTCTTTACAAACAACATAATAATCATGCAACGAAAGGCCAGCAAGGCAACAACAAACAAAGAAATAAATAAAAGACTAGAGATATGTCTTCATGTTATTATAGTCTTGAAGATACATGTATCTGTTAGCTATTGTTCCAGTCAAATGTCTTTGTTTTGAGTCCAATGTTCCCACTTTCTGTTTAGTTTCTTGTAATCTCAATTTATGAATCAGTTGTTCCATCAAAAAGATTTCTTCCATGATTGTTGCCCATTGGTTTTTCGTTGGTGGTGCGTCCTCACCCCAGATGTCCTAGTGAAAGCTTTCTTGCTGGATATTAGCATAATTTTGATCAACTATCTGTCACTTGCAATAATTTCCTCAGTGAATTTACATAAATAGAGTACCAAACTACTTTTAGAAACCTCATACCCTATTATTTGACATATTTCCTTACATATCGTTCCCCTAAAACACAATTACAGTTTTTTTCAGTTGCTAACAAACTAAAATCTCACATGAAGCAAAATGATTTAATCTCACCCTCAAAGAGAAAAACCTCAGCTCAAATCTCCCAAACTCTAAACACATTCTCAGCTCTGCACCAAATGTGCAATTCAACTTGGCACTTTTTGCAAAACACTGCACACGGTTCTCTAAGTAAGACACAGAAATCTGACATATTCACTTGTTTGCCATTTTCAAAACACTGCCATTAAAAATGCTACACACATGAACCAATCAACAAATACACATGCCTTATGACCATAAACACCAAAACTGCTTTACTGTTGACTCAGCAATCAGGATGTAAACACTAGAAAAAGGCTTCATGTAAGAACTTTTTACAACAACAACAGATATATGGACAGCAGCCAGAAGAAGAGGCAGAGGGAGGAAGAGAGAGAGAGGGAGGATGAACTGTGTGTCACGTGGCATGATACAACCATTCAGCAAACAAATCAATAATATTTGTATTCGCAAAATAATTAAGTAGGTATAACTTGATTTGTACACACACTCAATTTTCAATCCCCACCAAAATAATAAGACAAATAAAAAATGGGATGATTGGAGGCCTCTCGCCTCTAGGGGGAGCTTGGATGGACATGGTCAGAAACAACACTCAGGTAGGCTGTGGCTTTTAAATGATGATCGTAAGCGGCCCAAAGTATGCCAAGAAAATATCCCCCCCACCGTTACACCACCACCTCCAGCTTGAACCGTTGATACAAGGCAGGATGGATCCATGCTCTCATGTCTTCTGACCCTACCGCCTGAATGTCGCAGCAGAAATGGTCTTCTGCATAACTTGGCTGTAAGAAGTGGTTATTTGAGTTACTGTTGCCTTTCTATCATCTGACATTTTTCAGAAAAAAAGTCAGATTTTGGAGAGAAAAATTGGGAATCTGGGGGAAAATGTAATATGAGATTTGCAGAAAAAAGTCAGAATTATGAGATTTTTCTGAAAGTGAGGATTTTGAGAAAAAAAGTCAAACTTTTTTTTAAGTTAAATTCTGAGGTTTTCTTAAAAGTCAGAGTTTTGGAACTTTTCTGAAAAATTCTGCATTTTAGTAAAAGTCAGAATTGGGAGAAAAAAGTAATTGTGAGATTTGCAGAAAAAAGTTAGACATTTTGAGATAATAGTCAGAATTTGGAGAGCCAACAATGCAGACGAGCTGAAGGCCGCTAGTGAAGCAACCTGGGGAGCATTGATGCATCGTCATTTACATCACAAGCAAGGGGAGTCATGACTCTTATCCACAAATCAGTGCCCTTTCAAGTTTCTAATGTAATTAAGGATACATTTGGTAGATATTTGGTTATCCAGGGATCACTGCTCTCAGTTACCTTGAATGTGGTTAACATGTACGGCCCCAATACAGATGAGCCTGGCTTTCTTACAAATGTATTTCTTACACTTGCATCTCTCCCAGGAGAATATAATTGCAGGGGACTGGAACTGTACACTAGATCCAACCAGAGACCGATCTACAGGTGTTGATCAAACTCACACTAGAAGTACAACAACTATTCAACATTTCATTCAAGAGTTACATTTGTTAGACATCTGGAGACACCTGACACCTAACGATATTACTTACTCGTCTCACTCAAGTACTTTTCAGACATATTCGCGGATAGATGACTTTTTAATCTCTGCAATGTTATGTTAAAAAATACAGGACTGTTACTATGGCAGTATATTCATATCAGACCATGGAATATGTTGTATGGTATGGACGAGAACCTTTTTAGAGATCCACCCAGCTACAAAATGAAGAATTCATTAAATATGTGGGGACAGAGATAGATAATTATTTCAGGGATAATACTACACACGGCATGTATCAAGTGGGATGCCTTCAAGGCTTTTTGAGAGGACATAATTAGTTATACTTCATCCGAATCCAGAGAGTTACGCCAGAAAAGACAGAAGCTAGAGTCCAAAATTAAAACTCTTCAAGACGAGGTATTTAGGAGAAAAAAACCCTGAAGTAGAAAAAGAACTATTGCTCTTAGCCGAATATAATAAATGATCGGCAGCCAGGGCAGCATCCAGTATGCTTAGGCTCAACCAAACATTCTACGAGCATGGGGGAAAACCTTACAAACTTTTAGCGTGGCAGATCAAACAGCTTGAAACAAGGAAGAACATCACTTCCATTATTAACAATAACGATGACACGAGAATAGACCCTACGGAAATAAACAGGGAATTTAGGAAATATTATGAAAATCTGTATCAATCCCAAGTCAAATATGACCCCCAGACCCAAAAAACATTTATTGACAGGCTGAATATTCCATCTATTTCTAAGGAGTTTGCAGAGATGCTAGAGGCAGATCTTAATGAGGAAGAAATAAGAATCGCTATTGACGGCATGAAAGCAGGACCAGATGGAATTGGAATAAATTAAGACTAAGGATAGCCTAAGCAAAAGTGCTACATCAGAGCTATACAATTGAATAATGTCCAATTCACGAGAGAACTCAGAAGATAAACAAAATGCATGGAGTATAGATCTGGGAACAGAGATCTCCTCAAAGGACTGGGAATCAATATGCAAGAAGGCTCAATCCCAATCAGTCAACACAAGGTTAAAAATGTTACAATATAGATGGATAATGAGAACATATATCACACCAGCCAAATTACATAAATATAATAGTAACATTCCAGATCTATGTATAACATATATGGAGGAAAGGGGGACTCTATTTCATTGTTTGTGAAAATGCAAATAATCATAGATATGTCTTTTGCATGCAAAAAAAATCGATTGCATTATTTTGGAAAAAGACCAGCAGACCAAGCGTCACATATTGGGTCCGGCAAATGTGAACAACTTTTCCTCTGGACAGAATAACATATATACTAAAAAAAAAACAAGACTTTTTTGACATGATTCTTGAAACCATTGAATCTGTTTGTGGAAGGTATGGAGCTAGCAGATGGTGAGGATGATTGAATACTGACGAGTGTAAACCTCATAATATGATTATTTTGAGTTCAGACTATGTTCCATGAAACTGCCTTGAATTGAACCAAAGTGGCTGGAAATGTCATTCAATTTTGAAATGTATGTAAGATGTGTCTTTGTATGAAGGGTAGTGTGTTTTCTATTTTGTATTTGTGTTTTTGTTTGCACCTGTACCTCAGTGTAATTTGACCTTGAGAAGTGCACTTCTGTATGTGTGGAACTGTACACTGTATATATGTGTTTTCTTTGTATAAAATATTAATACAAACATTGTTAAAAATAAATAAATAATAATAATACATATTATTTATCAAGCGCTTTATCAGGTGCTCAAAGACGCTTCAAAGAGGTAAGGTACGTTTATTTATATAGCACATTTTCAGACACAGAGGCAATTCAAAGTGCTTTACATCATCATTAACACTTAATAATAAGTGTTAGAAAAATATCACTGGTCACCTGCTTGAGCTTCAATCTCAGGATCCATGTATTTATTATCCTCTCAAGAATGGAAGTCAAAATAAAAAAAGAGAATTTGTTGGTATTTTTCCAAAAATCTCAAAATTCGGACTTTTTCTCAAATATTCGGACTTTTTCTCAAATATTCTGAGTTCTCAAAAATCTAAAAGATTCGGACTTTTTCTGAATACTTACAAATGTTAATAATCACTCGTCACCAGCTTGATCTTCAATCTCAGGATCCATGTATTTGTGATCCTCTCCAGAATGGAAGGAGTCATCACATACAGAGCATCAACTAGTTCCTGAACAGTGTCCTTCACATGCTGATATCCAAGAGAGGGAGTTACACAGTCACAAGATGGAGGAATACAGGTTCTTGTCGGTAATCATACATCCTGTCATGTACAAAATACTCAGTTTTTTCTGAAAATGTTGGTTTTTTTCTGAAAAAATCTGACTTTTTCTCAAATTCTGATTTTTTTCTCAAAATTCTGAATTTTTTTCTCAAAACTCAAAATGTGGACTTTTTTCTCAAAATTCGGATTTTTTTCAAAATCTCAAAATTCGGATTTTTTCTTAAAATCTCAAAAATTCTGACTTTCTATCTAGATTCTGACCTTTTCTCAAGATGTTGTTTTTTTCCTAAAATATCTGAAATTTTCCTCAAAAATCTGAATTTTTCCTCAAAAATCTGAATTTTTCTCAAATTTAAAAAATATGACTTTTTCTGAATACTTACAAATGTTAATAATCACTCGTCACCAGCTTGATCTTCAATCTCAGGATCCATGTATTTGTGATCCTCTCCAGAATGGAAGTAGTCATCACATACAGAGCATCAACTAGTTCCTGAACAGTGTCCTTCACATGCTGATATCCAAGAGAGGGAGTTACACAGTCACAAGATGGAGGAATAGAAAGCAGTATTCAATGTTTACTTCAGATTAGCTCCACGTCAGAAATGAGCATGCTTGTCATATGTCTATCTCCATAGAGGCTGAATCATCATGTTAATCACATAGCTATCATATGCCTCAAACAGTCCTGATGCTCTTCTAGGTAATCATACATCCTGTCATGCACACAGCTACAGTTGGGATACCTTTGTTATCATGTTACTCTCATGTTGGAGGAGTACATTCAGTGTTTTACCAACAATAACACAGCAGAAAAGAACACAATAAAATGAATAAAACATAGTGGAATAACAGATTCATAAAATACATGCATAAAAGAGATACAGAATAGTTTAAAAACAACCTTGTAAATACGGTAAGTGTTAAAACAAGTTAAAAGACTTCTGGGTAAGCAGCTGTAAAAAGTAGTGTTTTTAGCCTCGACTTAAAATAACTCGGCGTTGGGGAGCATAAATGTGCAAAAACACATTTTATTTCAAATCTTGTGTCCAACAACAGAAATAGGCCCCAGATCCTTTTTACCACTCTTAGTTGTCTTTTAAATCCCTGTAACTCTCCCTGTGTTGTGCCATCACCTACTCTAGTGCCCCTTTCACACCAACGCGGTTCCCGTCCTAGCTCCGTGCTAGAGCTTTTCTGGTTCGGAACCGTTTTTTATTTTCAGTCCCCGTTTTGTTCACACCGCTCAGAGCCCGACTGGTGCTGCCGCTGCTGCGTCATGACGTCACCGTTTACGTCGCTGATTTTCTCCCCAACGGCGTCGGGTCGATGATCGTGTTGCTTTAATCATACGAAGCCAGATTAAATTACATAACTACTTATCGACCCTTATACTTTTCTCCAGAGTGCCGTGGTTCATTGTTTATTAATGTGTTCAGCGGCATTTACCGAAAGCTGCAGTGCTGCCCGCTGTTTGGCATCACAACGCTGTTATGAAAGTGTCTCTGGTATAAAATGGGTGATGTTAGCATAGCAACCGAAGCTAAACTGACTATCTTGACAACTTGTTGCTATCCTATTGTGGCATAAGCCGTTTTCTACAGGCACATTTTACCGGCGTATTTGTCATTATGATTCTACTTGTGATAGTCGGACATGACAACCTGTGCAGCCCATGTATTGATTCCATCCGATAGCTGCTATAATACAAAACAAAACGTCTGCCTGCTCTCCACAATGATCAATAACAGCGAACGGATGGTCAAAGTAAGGTACAAATAAACAGAATCACACGAAGCCTGGGGTCGCTCTTTAGCCTTTCTAATGATTCTTTCTGAAGGTAAGCACAGTGAAGGCGGTGCGCGCTCCTCTTCTCAGAGGCTGAGTTAACCCTCCCGCTGCCTCCTGGTGCTGCAGCCATTTCATGAAGTGAAGGAGGTTTTATAAACCAGCTGTGGGCAGCAGATACTGTGAGAGTCGCAGACATGAATTCATAGATCAAGGCAGACTGGTGCACACACTCTCCTGTTTTGCCAATCCGGTGCTTAAACAAATATAGCTCCACACCCCTGGCCGACATGTCCTTAAAATGAAGTCCGAGTTCGACATTTTAATTCATGTCCTGCCAACACTGGCAGGACAGAAGGCGACACGCCCGTTCTAAGCCGTGTCCCTCACTCCTCACATCCCAAGCTGCATGATGGAAAAAGAAAGTAATCCAAAAGTAATCTAAAAGTAATCTGATTATGTTACTTTTTTAAGACACGTAACTGTAACTGTATTCGGATTACTTTCAGAGCCATGTATTCAGTAATCAGTAACTGATTACATTTACAAAGTAACCCTCCCAACCCTGCATATGTTCAGCCTCAGAAGAGAGAACAACATGCACCACCATTACAAACAACACATCAACAGTTGTAAAGACACATCTACAAGCAAATAGCAACATCCAAATAGCAGCACCTTCACCTCTAAAACTACAATACATGTTAATAAAAGCACCGAATAGCAGTCAAAGAGGAACGGGCCTGCGTGTTACTAAGATCACATAAGATGAGATAAGAAGTACTTTATTCATCCCAATTAGGGGAATGTTTGCGTGGCAGCATAAAAAGACAAGACATTGTACATTAGAGAAATGAAAAGACTAGAAATAAACAATCCAACATGTAAATAATACATGCACTTGTTTTGCTGGATAAACTTGTCCTCAAAATATAAATAAAGTTGTATGAAAAGAGGATTACAAATATTATTTTAAATATCAAATAGTTGGTGAGCCCTCCCCTCAAATGGCATTTTCCCTTTGTCCTTTCTTCTTGGTGACCAACTTCCATGTGAAACAACATCATTTTATTTGTTATTTTATTTATTTAATGACTTCATTGCTTTATTTCTATTTGTATAAATATTTAGAGAGATTAAAACAATATATATCCTCCTCTGCTGCCACCTTCAGGATAGCTAGAGTAACATCAGCTCTACTGAACAGCCTCTATCTATCTATCTATCTATCTATCTATCTATCTATCTATCTATCAATCAATCTATCAATCAATCTATCTATCTATCAATCAATCAATCAATCAATCTATCTATCTATCTATCTATCTATCTATCTATCTATCTATCTATCTATCCATCTATCTATCTTTCTATCTATCCATCAATCCATCCATCTATCCATCTATCCATCTATCTATCTATCTATCTTATAATAGCAGGGTGATGCAGAGTGGGGTCGCCTATCCCTTTAAGAGAGAGAGGGAGGTGTGGCGCGTGCATGTGGCGCGTGCATGTGTAGAGCGAGAGTGAGCGAGCGTAGTGTGTGTCCGGAAGAGAGCGGGAGTAGCAGCAGTGATCAGTCTGTCTCCAGTTAGCAACAAAGTCCTGAGGAAACACAGCGGCCTCCCAAGGAACAGCCTGCCTGTCTGCCTCATTTCAGAGTGGGTTATTGAAGCCGAAGCCTGGTGCTTCAGTCCGGGAAGACTGCAGAGAGTCCTCCCCTGTATTCCTCCGCTACGGTCTGGGAGCAGCATCTATCTCCACTGTTGCTGTACCCATGTTAATGTCCCTCTGTGGGACCAATAAAGGACTTCTGATTCTGCGACAGACAGAAGAGAGGGGGGAGGGGCGGGTTGGAGAGCGGCCTTCTTCTTTTCCCGAAGAGTCCTCTTCCTCGTAGCCCACCGTATCCCAGGATGCAATGCGCGCCAGTGACAAGCAAACAAAGAAAATGTCGGTCGGTCTCAGAGAGAAAGCAGCACGTGAGGAGTAACTGATAAATGTGAGTATCGGGTTTAATTTACTTTAATAACTGATAATTGTGAGTATTGGGTTTAATTTACTTTAATAACTGGTAATTGTGAGTATTGGGTGTTTTGTTCTCGTACTGTATTTACAATCAATACTCCAGACTACGACGTGCTATATTCAACGTTTATTGTTATACCGGAGACGTCGACATTCATGTCTGGTAGGAAGGTGCACTTCAATCAACTCTCTGGCTGCGCACGCATACTGGTCACGTCACGTCGGCCAATCATAAAAAAAAACATTAGGCTTGTTTGAGATGAGCTGCGTCTCGCCTCGAAAGTTGACGAGAATAGCCGATTGCAGCCGGGGGAGGTCTCAAAAAGCTCGTCGGAAAGGTCGGAGTCGGCTTGACTCTGTTTGCAATGGCGGAAATTGCGTTGGCGTTCTTTGTTGCAGATGAAGTGGATGCAATAGAAATCCCATAATTATTATATCACTACAAATGAATGACTCAAGTGTCTGTTCATTTTAAAACAAATCAATACAAGGGGGGTTGAATCCTACATTACAAAGACAGAACCACTTATTACTTTTCAAAACTACTTCCGTCAGTGGTCTTGACCAGTTTGCATTTATAAAGAATGCACAAATGTGTTTAATCGTTAATGTCAGATATGTACGAAGTAAATACATTTGTTCCTGCTCAAGATTAGATTCAACTTTATTGTTATGGCACAGATTACAGGTACTGAGACAACGAAATGCAGTTTAGCTTCTAACCAGGAGTGCAACAAGCAGTAAAGTGAAAAGTAATGTACACAATCTACAGAATAAAATATAGAATGAGTTGAATGATGAATAAACAGTGAGGGGTATGAATACACGAGATATACACAGTAGCCTGTGAGCAGTATGAGCAGTGTGTATGAATATGCTAAGATATATAAAGTATGAAAACGGTAAGCAGTGCAAGTATAGTATAAAATATATAGATATTCATTTAATGATGATAAACATTGTGGAACAATGATGAAAAATGTGAATGTAAGTGGCGACGTAAAACTGACACAAAACAACAACAAACTTTTGCCGAGCCAATTGGAGAGTTTCATCTCCAGCACAGGGTAAAACCCACCAATGAGCGCTCAGCTCGATATACCAGCGAGTCGTTTCCCATCAAGCATTTCGCTTCTGCAGCCCGTGGAGAGAAACGGCGCGGCTTCGCCGCGCCTCGCTCTCAAGGCTGCGGGCGTCTTTGTCCCGCGAGATTTCAACATCTCATGTAGGCGAGTATGGAGCTAATTTCCTGCCATAACTCCACAAACAAACTAAACAGGTTTTACAAATGCCTCAACACAATGTGGTTTGCAAATACAAAACACCATCTACAAACTAATGCATTTAGTTTTGCAAAGAAAAAACGTATCTATCAAACAAACACATAACATTGTTCTAATAAATCATGTTTCAGAGACAAATTCAGCATAGGTTTTACAAGTACACAACTTTTTTTTACAACTACAAACCTTTTTCTTCTCACGGCGGAATATTACTGCCAAAAGTCACGCGACTTTTGGCAGTAATATTCCGCCTTGGCTGGCTCATACAGGGTGTTTCTCAATCGCGAGTAAAGCTGCTGCAGAGCCACTATTTCAAGCATACTACGTCATCGAGTGCCGCCGAAGTACTGTTCCAATGTCCAGCATACTTGGAAATCTACCGAGCCCGGCGTACTTCGTAGCGAGAAATTTCGACGTCAGTAAAGTGTTCAAATCTGGATCAGTTTTTATCAGATCCGTTGCAGCCCCTTTTTTAGAGATTTGGGTATGGAGGAAAATAGAGAGGGTTGTGTTTTCTGACACTTGGTGAGTTCCCTGGAACACCGGGGACACATATTCATGTAGAAAAGACGTACAAAAGTGCATTTTGCATGATAGGTCCCCTTTAATACCTAACGTCAAACCCAGGGGCATTAACATGTTGCATTTAAATAATACGGATAAACACGTGACGTTAGTGAAGTTGCACGTGCTGCCGTTTACTATTTAATATTGAAATCAACTCCGAAGTCTTTCTTACAGATCTAACTTTGAAGACACTCGACAGACCTATTTTGCTGCTGCTTCGTTCGCCTCAAAACACACACACACACACACACACACACACACACACATACACATACACATACACATACACATACACATACACATACACATACACATACACACACACACCAGAGTTCCCATTAGAATATTTCTTTGCCGGTCAACATGTCCGTTAAAGTTTAAATCTTCCGGACAAAAGTAGAAAAGTGCCGGTCAAAGGTCTTCTTTGTTATTTATTGAGCTTTAAAACAAATTGATATGATTCGACATTAAACAAACTAATTATAGTAGATTAACTACATTATTCAAAAGTGTTCAGTAACTTACAAAAACACGGGCATAATAAACGGAGCGCTCTCTCCTTCTCCTGACAGCCCATCAGTATCATGCAGCTCGCGGATCCAGTAATGAGTGACCCGACAGTAAAACTAAACATATCTATAACTAGTTTAGGTAGTTTGAGAGGTCAATAAAATAGCTACGTGATATTCTAACCTGAAGTGTGTGTTGCTCTGCTCACCGCTGCAGGTGATCAGCAGCAGCCGATCTCTCTCTCCCGTCAGATTAGACTTTACTCGCGTTTATGTCCATATCGATCAGATCTAGCTAGTTCTAGCTAATGATATGACTACCTGCTTATTAAAAGACACCTAAACAATAAGCGTTGCTATGCAACCGGGTGAGGCCACAAAGTATAGCGCAGCATTATGCATTTGTTTACATGCCCACCGGAACCCCGAGGCATTACCAACAGATCAACGCACAATCAACCCATCTCTTTCTCCACGTGTTAGACATTAGAATTGATTATTCTTGTCTATCACGTACTCTTCTTGTCTGTCACGTACTCTTCTTGTCTGTCACGGACTCTTCTCGTCTGTCACGTACTCTTCTCGTCTGTCACGTACTCTTCTCGTCTGTCACGTACTCTTCTCGTCTGTCACGGACTCTTCTCGTCTGTCACGTACTCTTCTCGTCTGTCACGTACTCTTCTCGTCTGTCACGTACTCTTCTCGTCTGTCACGTACTCTTCTCGTCTGTCACGGACTCTTCTCGTCTGTCACGGACTCTTCTCGTCTGTCACGTACTCTTCTCGTCTGTCACGTACTCTTCTCGTCTGTCACGTACTCTTCTCGTCTGTCACATAAGTGGCGCAACTGATGCGGTATTGCGCTAAAGGGAAATTATTTTGACCGGAGAGATTTAGATTTGCCGGTCTTCAGCATATTTTACCGGTCATAGTCCGGTAATTACCGGCTAACGGGAACTCTGACACACACACACACACACACACACACACACACACACACACACACACACACACGCCACACCCCTCTCTCTCTCTCTTAAGGAGATAGCGATCTGACTCGGCATGACCCTAATATCATAGCACTTGTCATTTTACCTTGAATGCCATTGCTTTAATTAATTGTATTTATTATTCTCATTGTTCAAAGGTTTGTGTTATGACTGAAACATTTTTCCAGGTTTGAAATAAAGCACAATAATTACATTTAAGACAGTTTCCCCTTTTTTAAGAAATCGCAATTCTTGACTTGGTATCGGAACAAAAATGTTGGTATCGTGACAATACTAATAAATACAATGGCACTGTTCTAGTGGTAAACACTGAATAACGTTCCGCCCCAACCTATCAGAAACATCGCTGTATCAGAATAATGCGCAACGTGTTTTGGGAGTAATATGGTCTGATTACATTAGCAAGCATCGCTAACACTGAGAGCTAACGCTGTACTGGAGGGAGTATGTGTGGATATTAAAGGAACTCACCTTGTGCTAAACCCGCAAGAGAGAAAGCGTTTGAGCTCCATACTGTTTCAGAAATAATGCTTGATGTGGTTTGGAACATAATCTATAGTGATGTTAAAGGTGGGGTAGGTAATTCATTGGTCATGTGCGCGTTCGTTTGTGTTGGAGGAGGGGCTCTCTGAGGAAGTCTGAAGGAAGGGGCAGATTTCTTTCTGGTTTCTCCATTCTTACCTACCCTACCTTTAAGTACTGCGCCGAGGCTTCGGAGCGTGGTTCGAATAATCCAGGAAATATGTATCCTTATCCCATAATAATAAGACCATCAGAAATGGACAGAAGACTTTTGCTTGATTTAAGTTTTTGGAGTGCTGTCAAAGGGATGCTAGCTGTGACTGTCACTTCTCTTTTCTTTTTTAAACTAAAACAGTACGTCATTTTAAATATTGTTTTGTCTGTAATGCTGAGTTACATTTTGCAATCATAATTTTGCCACCCTGTGTATAATTAGATCAATTTAATTTTAATTTTTCTCATTTACTCTGTGATTAGGACAATTCTGGAGGACTGGGTCTGCTGGGGAAGGAGCTGCCACCCACACAGGACCCCCCTTGGTGATATTGTCATATCATATACACAACTACGGTGTAGTTATGCCATGCAAACGTAGGTCACCGGTTCCTCAACAGTACAACTCCTGCCTATTGTCTAAGTGTTGAATGAAGGGTACAGCTAGCAGTGCCTTAATAGGAGCCCCCTCCAACTGTCTAAAACAATCACTAAAAACAGACCAACATCTCATGCAGCCAGTACATACAGAGCTAACCCTGCTAACTAACATTAGCATGAATGACTCAAACCTACATGTAGAAACTCATATCTGCAAACAGAAAAGTAGAAACTTCGCCCCCCACGCTCTCCCTGTCCAAACTAAGCAATGTTACTATGATTTAGATCAGATACAGTACTAACTCACCTGTTGTCCTGAAGCTCTCCAGAGCATCTGGAAAAAAGGTGTAATTGACAGACAATCGAGCCAACAGAAACACAGAGTGGGCGGGACTTAGCAAATCAATAGGCAAGCATTTAAAATAAGGAATGGATAAGGGCTGCAAAGTTAATGAAGTGTTACTCGTGGTTAGATTTTAAATTCTAATACTCTACAGTTTCTCTGAATATGTGTTTCCTGTTTCCTGCAGACGTCCAGCAGCTGGTGGTGGTTAAAGAAGAGGTTCCACCTGAGCAGCAGGAGTGGAGCTCCAGTCTGGACCAGGAGGACCCAGAGCCCCCCCCACACATTAAAGAGGAGCAGGAGGAACTCTGGATCAGTCAGGAGGGAGAGCAGCTTCAAGGGCTGGAGGAGGCTGATATCACCAAGTCCACATTCACTCCTGTCCCTGTGAAGAGTGAAGATGATGAAGAGAAACCTCAGTCCTCTCAGCTTCATCAAAGACAAACTGAACACCTGGAAACAGAAGCTGATGGAGAGGACTGTGGAGGACCAGAACCAGCCAGGAACTCAGATCCAGAGAGACATTTACAACCAGAGACTGAGGACAACAACACAGATGACATATTCTGTTCATGTTCAGGTTGGTATTAGTATGTTGTCTTCACTGGGACATGTCTCCATGCTTTAAGGTTGAAAAATATCTTTATTTTTCTCATACTGCCTCTTTTCACCCTCTGTCTGAAACCAGAGCCCAGTCTGCTCTGATTGGTTAGCTGGCCGGCTCTGTTGTGATTGGTCGACCACTTAGCGATGTCCCGTCCCTTAGCCTATCATGTACAACGTGTTGACGCCACCGTGAGTGGCTGGCTGTTTAAGCAGTTCTCCTGTTTCTCTACTTTTTTAGTTATAGTCTTTATTCTTTTCATTACTCTTTACCTTCACTGTACCAAGTTTGTTGAAGATACAACATATACTCTTATTTATCCCCAACGGAAATAACTTTTATTTGTACCCACACATAAACACATGCCGAAACTGAACCCCATGCAGGATAGGAGAGTGAATGGGCAGCCAGTTTTCCGGCCCCCAGAGCCGGGTTGAGAACACGGCGTGCGAAAATATACGGGTGGTGCTGCAGCTAGTCCTGTCCTCTGTGAGAAGGTGACGGTGACTGTCTGCGAGGAAGAACAGGCTGTTCTAACTTTAATAACTTTATTGGCTCTCCAGGGTAGTGAATTGAACATGCAATAGTAATTGGGTGTGGAATCTGTAATATAAAGATAAATAATAGATAATAATAATAACAATAATAATTAAAGCTGCAAGCAGCGTTGAGCGGGTCTTCGACGCTCCGCAGGCTGTTGTCCGCATGTCGAGGTATCATGCAGGAGTTTTCCGGACTCGGCCGTTGGCAAACGTGGGAAGTTTCAGGCCGATCGGACAACGTAAATGGGAGTTACAGCAGTATCATACAGTAAACATTGTGTTTGATGGCGAGTGATCTACTGCCATGGCAACGGCATTTGATGACACCCCATAATACGCTTAGATGTGTTCAGGGCCGGACTAGTAGCCATGATCTGAAGTCTGGTGCAGTTTGGACCATTTTCCATTGAATTAAGACAACTTCGTGTTTTTTGGTGAGGGATTCGTTGCCATGGAAACGGCATACGGTGAGATCTCAGATTTCACGTAGAGCTGTTGAGGGCCGGACCATTAACTGTCATCTGAAGTCTGGTGCCGTTTGGAAGCTTTTCCATTGAATTAAGACAACATCGTGTTTTATGGTGAGTGATGCGTTGCCATGGAAACGGCATATGATGACATCCCATAATTGGCATAGTGCTGTTGAGGGCCGGACCATTAACTGTCATCTGAAGTCTGGTGCAGTTTGGAAGGTTTTCCATTGAATTAAGACAACATCGTGTTTTACGGCGTGGGATGCATTGCCATGGAAACGGCATACGGTGAGATCTCAGATTTGACGTAGAGCTGTTGAGTCATGGACCAGTGATATAAAAGTGAAGATTGGGGGACGATGGGACCACGTCGATTGGATTTACAGCGACACCGTGGTTTATGGCGAGGAATGCGTTGCCATGGAAACGGCATACGGTGAGATCTCAGATTTCACGTAGAGCTGTTGAGGGCCGGACCATTAACTGTCATCTGAAGTCTGGTGCCGTTTTGAACCTTTTCCATTGAATTAAGACAACATCGTGTTTTATGGCGAGGGATTCGTTGCCATGGCAACAGCTTTTGAGGAAAACTCACTTTTGTCATATGAATGTGTTGAGGGCCGGACCATTAACTGTCATCTGAAGTCTGGTGCAGTTTGGAGCATTTTCCATTGAATTAAGACAACATCGTGTTTTACGGCGTGGGATGCGTTGCCATGGAAACGGCATACGGTGAGATCTCATATTTTGCGTAGAGCTGTTGAGTCATGGACCATTAACTGTCATCTGAAGTCTGGTGCAGTTTGGAAGGTTTTCCATTGACTTAAGACAACGTCGTGTTTTACGGCGAGTGATTCGTTGCCATGGAAACGGCATACGATGAGATCTCAGATTTCACCTAGAGCTGTTGAGGCATGGACCAGTGATATAAAAGTGAAGATTGTGGGACGATGGGACCGTGTCGATTGGATTTACAGCGACATCGTGTTTTATGGCGAGGAATGCGTTGCCATGGAAACGGCATATGATGACATCCCATAATTGGCATAGTGCTGTTGAGGGCCGGACCATTAACTGTCATCTGAAGTCTGGTGCAGTTTGGAAGGTTTTCCATTGAATTAAGACAACATCGTGTTTTACGGCGTGGGATGCATTGCCATGGAAACGGCATACGGTGAGATCTCAGATTTCGCGTAGAGCTGTTGAGGCATGGACCGGTGATATAAAAGTAAAGATTGGGGGACGATGGGACCGTGTCCATTGGAGTTACAGCGACACCGTGTTTTATGGCGAGGGATGCGTTGCCATGGTAACGCCATATTAAGTAACATCACATTTGACGTAGAGCTGTTCAAGGCCGCAGTGTTAACCATCACGTGAAGTTTGGTGGCGTTCTGAGTATGTCAGTTGGTGTTATGACATCATCGTGTTCCATGGCGAGGGATCGCCTAGCATCGAGCGAATGCGAACTTTGGCGCCAAATCACGGCTACGCCGTGCGAAAGAAAAAAAGTTCCGTGATAACTTTGAATTGCCCATGTCTCGAGACGCTACCCGACGAATTTCGAGTCGTACGGATAAAGTCCCTGGGAGAAGATAGATTTCGTGCGGAGGACGAAAAACGCGATAAATCGCGTTTTTCCGACGCCAAATTCAAAATGGCCGGCTTCCTGTACGTTATTTTATACACCTCCAAGAGGCTTTTTGGTTTGTCTCCGCACCCTAGATATGTGTAGCGAGTTTCGTTAGTTTACGTGAAAGTTAAAGTGGGGGGAGTTTACATTAAAAACGGAAGTGGGTGTGGCCTACGCAATTTGAGACGCAAAGTTCCGGAACCAATTACACATCTGAAGTTGCACCACTTCTGACGCGCGTGCACAATTTGGTGAGTTTTCACATATGTTGCGGGGGTCAAAGGTTTATCGGTCGCTGCGCGACCGATTTCAATAGGGTCTTCGCGCGACCTAGGTCTCAGACCCTAATTAAACAGAAAGTGCGCGCAGTGACGAGCGGGCCCTCGGTCCGTGCGCTCCTGTCGGGGAGGGCTGGTCCGGTCATCCCGGCGTCACGCAGACGCGCGCGAGACCTCGGAAATGAGCCATCTGTCATTTCTATAATTTTCGCGTCCCAGGTCCTCCGGCAAAGACCCGGAAACGGATGTCGGCGCGCCGTCTCGAAGGAAAACAAATTTCTCTAAAGGCTCGTCGAGGATCGATTATCAAGGAGGCTGTCTGGAGGAGCCGTAACCGAGGATACACTTGATTTAGAGGATGACGAGGAAGAGAGGAGAGAGAGGAGAGAGGAGGGTGAGACGGATAGAGAGGAGAGAGGAGAGACGGAGAGAGGATGAGAGGAGAGAGGAGAGAGGAGAGAGGAGAGAGAGGAGAGAGGAGAGAGGAGAGAGGAGGCTCCTTCTGGAGGAGCTGTAACCGAGGATACACTGATTTGGAGGAGAGAGGAGAGAGGAGAGAGGAGAGAGGAGAGAGGAGAGAGGAGAGAGGAGTCTCTCTGGAGGAGCCGTAACCGAGGGTACACTGATGTAGAGGAGAGAGGAATGACAGGTTATTACAATTAAGTAATGAACTATTATAAACAATCACACATGAACAATATACAGGAAGGCACACAATGAAATCTATATAACGACTATAATATAAAGAACACTGCATACATTGGCCCTGCATCAACTGGGCGTTACATTGTTCATTATGCAAGGTGAGGGAGCGTCGCCTGGTGCGGCCGCACCTCGCGGCTTTGCATTATGAACATTAACCCACCAAGAACCAAACCAGGCAAGAATATATGCACTTACAATACATTTTCATGCACGCACACGCATGAAAATGTATTTAGTATCCTATCCATGTGAACATGATTTAAGTGGGGGGTGGACCTCACCTCCTCTAGGGGGGTCTGGGGACATGCCCCCCCTGGGAAGATTGTTTTTTTAAATGTTGAAGTTCAAAGCATCAATCTGGTGCACTTTGAGAGCAACCTCGGCACAGCACTAAGCTTCTCGGACAATCTTTTGTGCCTGTAGCCATCAGGCTGCACAACCAAGGGTTAACCCTGTAACCCATTATACATAACCTGCATCTTCATCAATATCTCAACTCTTTGATATTAATTTGTAACCCTCTGTGTTTTATTAGGGATGCAACGATACCGATCCCATTAACGGGTATCAGGCCGATGCTGTCCTCATGTACTCGTACTCCTATCGGTGCATCCCTAACTTTTGGTGAAATCTAAATGTCTTCCTCGTAGGTCTTCCGATATCTTTTTTTTGCGAGGCATGGTTCACATCAGAAGTTAAAACTTGTGAATAGAAAATACAAATGTTTGAAGGATTTTTATAAGTTAACGCTGGAGCAGCACTTCTTATCGTGTTTCACCGATTAAAACAAAGTGTTTTAACTCCTGACTCAATTAGTTTTTGTTAAATTCTAGGAGGTCACATACTTTTAGGGATTTAATCAAAATGGACACGAATACCTTTCTCTGCGATAGTTGTTGGTGCATAAATGTAAAAAGATATTAGCCATAGGTATTTATGATATTAATTAGGAATATACAAACAAGGGGTTCAAAACGGGGCTTTGAGCAGTGATGTAATGAACACAACAGCTGTTCTCTGTAACGTCTCTGTGTGTGTTTCCTGTTTCCTGCAGACGTCCAGCAGCTGGTGGTGGTTAAAGAAGAGGTTCCCCCTGAGCAGCAGGAGTGGAGCTCCAGTCTGGACCAGGAGGACCCAGATCCCCCCCCACACATTAAAGAGGAACAGGAGGAACTCTGGAGCAGTCAGGAGGGAGAGCAGCTTCAAGGGCTGGAGGAGGCTGATAACAACAAGTCCACATTCACTCCTGTCCCTGTGAAGAGTGAAGATGATGAAGAGAAACCTCAGTCCTCTCAGCTTCATCAAAGACAAACTGAACACCTGGAAACAGAAGCTGATGGAGAGGACTGTGGAGGACCAGAACAAGCCAGGAACTCAGATCCAGAGAGACATTTACCACCAGAGACTGAGGACAACCCTGGAGACTCTTCTGAAGACACTGAAGACAGTGCTGATTGGAAGGAGACCAGAGAACCAGGTTCAAAGTCTCAGAGAAATAAACAAGACTCTGTCAGTGATTCAACACGTAGTGCAGGAGAGAAAACATTCATCTGCTCAATTTGTAAGAAATCTTTTAAACAGAGAGGAAATTTAAAGAGACACATGAGAATCCACACAGGAGAGAAACCATTCAGCTGCTCGATTTGTATGAAATCTTTTAAACAGGGAGGAAGTTTAAAGGAACACATGAGAATCCACACAGGAGAGAAACCATTTGGCTGCTCAATTTGTATGAAATCTTTTGCACAGAGAGGAAGTTTAAAAGTACACATGAGAATCCACACAGAAAATAAAACATTCAGCTGCTCAATTTGTATGAAATCTTTTGCACAGAGAGGAAGTTTAAAAGTACACATGAGAATCCACACAGAAAATAAAACATTCAGCTGCTCAATTTGTATGAAATCTTTTGCAGTAAGAGGATTTTTAAACAGACACATGAGAATCCACACAGGAGAGAAACCATTCAGCTGCTCAATTTGTATGAAATCTTTTGCACAGAGAGGAAATTTAAAATTACACATGAGAGTCCACACACGAGAGAAACCATTCAGCTGCAGTGTTTGTGACTTAAGATTTACTTGGAGTCGTTCGGTCACAAATCATAAGTGTGTTGGTCGTCAGTCCTCACAGCTTCATCAAAGACAACATGAACATATGGAAACAGAAGCTGATGGAGAGGAATGTGGAGGACCAGAACCAGCCAGGAACTCAGATCCAGAGAGACATTTACAACCAGAGACTGATAAAGGTGGCGAACCATCTCTAGAACCTGATGACAATGTTGACATTGAGTTTTGGAAAGATACCAGGCAGCATCAGTCTGGGTTCACTTATCGAAGAAATAAAAAAGTATCTATAAGTAAAGGATATATGACCAGTAAGACACCAGTCAGCTGCTCTGATGACCAGGTTCAAACAGATCCCAGGACTGGTGATGGTGTTTGTTTTTCCACACAGACCAGGCAACCTCATTCAGGTCCAAACCATTTGGAAACTGAGGACGTTTCCATCAGCGAGAATCCATTCAGTCCCTCAGAGCGTAAAGATCAATATGAGGACAGTCAGCTGACGCACAAAACATCTCCCACAAGAGAGAAACCATTCAGTTGCTCATGTTGTGGTAAATGGTTTGCAACAGAAGGAAATCTGACCAGGCACATATGTGTCCACACAGAGGAGAAACCACCCAGTTGTGCAGTCTGTGAGAAAAGTTTCCTGCTGGATTCGCAGCTCTTGAACCACGAGTGTGTCGGCGAGCCCTCTCATTGTCACACTTCTAACCCACTGTTCGACAGCTCTGTGTGGAACAGTAATAGACCGAAAGCACCAGCTGCCGGTTACCAGCAGATTTCAGAAAAGTCTGAAACCGAATGATGGCTCACTTTGTGGTATCGCTTTTTCCAATCTTGAAAGTTCTCACATGCCTGGTCAGTTTGGGGAGAAACCTTTCTGCTGCTCTGTGTGTAACTCAGGTTTCAGTGACAGCGAGGCTTTAGTACAACACATGAGGATCCACACGAGACAAACCCAGTTTAGTTGCTCACTTTGTGGTAAAGAATTTGCATGGAGAAGATCTCTGACTAAACATATGGAAGTCCACAAAAGGCCGAAATTATGCTGCAGATATTGTAACAGAATGTTCCCTTCGCAATTTACGCTGAAATACCATGAATGTGAGGGTAAGTCCTCACAGCCTCTTCAAACAGAAGATGTAGAAACAGAAGCTGATGGAGAGGACTGTGGAGGACCAGAACCAGCCAGGAACTCAGATCCAGAGAGACATTTACAACCAGAGACTGAGGACGACCCTGGAGACTCTTCTGAACCTGACACTGAAGACATTGGAGATTCGAAGGAGCCCAGAGAACCACGTTCAAACTCTCAGAAAAATAAACAAGACCCTGTCAGTGATTCAAGACGTAGTGCAGGAGAGAAACCATTCAGCTGCTCAGTCTGTGATAAGTCTTTTAAACAGAGGGGACATTTAAAGGAACATATGAAAATCCATACAGGAGAGAAACCATTCAGCTGCTCAGTCTGTAAAAAATCCTTTCCAACGAGAACAAGTTTCCATAGACATTTGAGAATACACACAGGAGAGAAACCATTTAGCTGCACAGTCTGTGAGAAAGCTTTTGCCCTGAAAGAACCTTTACAACGACACATGAGAATCCACACAGCAGAGAAACTATTCAGTTGCTCAGTCTGTAAGAAATCTTTTGCACAGAGAGGATATTTAAAGGAACACATGATAGTCCACACAGGAGAGAAACGCTTCAGCTGTTCAGTCTGTGAGAAAGCTTTTGCCCTGAAAGCAACTTTACAACGACACATGACAAACCACACCGGAGAGAAACCATTCAGCTGCAGTGTTTGTGAAAAAAGATTCACACAGAGCTATCAGCTCAAAAGCCGTTGGTCGTCAGTCCTCACAGCTTCATCAAACTCAGACTGAAGAGAACAGAGAGGCAGAACCTCCAGCCAGCATCTCAGCTGAACAGATGGAAACAGAAGCTGATGGAGAGGACTGTGGAGGACCAGAACCAGCCAGGAACTCAGATCCAGAGAGACATTTAAGATTGCACGACTGCCACACTGACACTTAGGTACTAGAATCCTACGGGATCGCTGCAGCAAGATGTTGGAGATCGGCTACCAGTCTGTTGTTGGAGATGTTCTACCAGTCTGTTGTTGGAGATCTGCTAACAGTCTGTTGTTGGAGATCTTCTACCAGTCTGTTGTTGGTGATCTGCTACCAGTCTGTTGTTGGAGATCTTTTGCCAGTCTGTTGTTGGAGATCTTCTACCAGTCTGTTGTTGGAGATCTTTTGCCAGTCTGTTGTTGGAGATCTTCTACCAGTCTGTTGTTGGAGATCTTCTAACAGTCTGATGTTGGAGATCTTATACCAGTCTGTTGTTGGAGATCTGCTACCAGTCTGTTGTTGGAGATCTTTTGCCAGTCTGTTGTTGGAGATCTTCTACCAGTCTGATGTTGTAGATCTGCTACCAGTCTGTTGTTGGAGATCTGCTACCAGTCTGTTGTTGGAGATCTTCTACCAGTCTGTTGTTGGAGATCTTCTACCAGTCTGTTGTTGGAGATCTTCTACCAGTCTGTTGTTGGAGATCTGCTACCAGTCTGTTGTTGGAGATCTTCTACCAGTCTGTTGTTGGAGATCTTCTACCAGTCTGATGTTGTAGATCTTCTACCAGTCTGTTGTTGGAGATCTTCTAACAGTCTGATGTTGGAGATCTTCTACCAGTCTGTTGTTGGAGATCTTTTGCCAGTCTGTTGTTGTTACAAAATGTATACCCAGGATTCAGGCACCTTCCCTGGCTTGTAAAGTGCGGTGATGCATCCTGGATGTATCAGACTATTTACAAAATGTATACCCAGGATTCAGGCACCTTCCCTGGCTTGTAAAGTGCGGTGATGCACCCTGGAGGTATCAGACTATTTCAAACAACTTTTCCCCGCCTTTCAAACACTTATTCCTGCCTTCAAAAGTCAGGTGTTGCACAGCCTGCTCTCTCGGTACACTCTGTCTCTATCTACACCACTTTTGCCCACGTTTGCAACACTTATTCCTGGGTAAATATGTTATCTTTTCCCCCTGGGTGTGTGCTACAAGTGAAGCCACACTTAAAACCTCCTGAATTAAAACATTTCCCACGACTTTAAACACTAATGTACCCATGATTCAGACACTTATTCCTGGGTAAATGTGTTATCTTTTCACCCTGGTCCTGAATTAAAACAGTTCCCCCGACTTTAAACACTAATGTACACATGTTTTGCACACTTATTCCTGGGTAAATGTGTTATCTTTTCCCCCTGGGTGTGTGTGAGACAAGTGAAACCACACTCATCGGTTGCGGCAGCAGCTGCATCAGCATCAGAAGGATGTCTACCGCTGTCAGATGGGGATACCTCCGAAGAGGGCTCCGGGGCTGAGAGCAGCAGGCAAGACCCCAACGATACCTCTTCTTCAGAGCACGAGCAACCTGATGGGTCATTGGAGCGGCAGCAGCAGCGGAAGCGGAAGCGGGAGGGAAAGAGGCCAATGAAGTCGGGACTGGGGCCGGTTGACACTCCTGAGGAGGGGGCAGGGGCCGTGGACTCAACCTGTTTGCCCTGGTGCACCATACGAATTAGACCCCTAATATGGTCCCCGGGCCCCCGCTAAACATTGTGAATATTTATACCGTGTATACTGTTTTTGTTAAAATAAAAACATTGTTATAATTAAATAAATATTAAATATAACCTTGAAGGTTCCCAGGGGCAGATAAAGTGCCACTTTCCATCAGCACCGGGGAGGCACTCTCCTTGGTGCTGAACCCTGTGATGAGCGCTCAAGTGTTGGCGGAGGAGGTGTAAGCCAGAGGAGGGTGAAAAAAAGTTAAAGTGTTTGAACCTCCAGCCCAGAAGGGGGGTGGTGGTGCCAATAAGAAGGCCGAATTTGGATGCTGAGGGGCGGGCAGCATTAAGGTTACCAGGGGTATGAGAATACCCTCCACAGAAGGGGTGGTGGTCCCGTGAAGAAGGACGAATATGGATGCTGATGGGCGGACATAAAAGCACCACAAAATCCACCCCCCTTTAGGGTCACCAGGGGCACGAGGTTCTGGTGGGTGTGAATACCTGGGTTTAGTTCGTGGGGGAGTGCTTAACTGCGGGGGCCCGGGGACTCACGGTGTGCAAGGTTATGGAGGTGCCACTGTTATGGAGACATGCTGGAGGTCTCTAGTCCGTTCTTTGGGGGTCTGTGAGCCGCCAAAGAGAGATGATTTTCCCGTTGTCTCTCCTGGAAGTGTGAGATAAACTAAGTCCCCATTTCAGGGACACCTCTTGGAGGTCTCTAGGCCGTCCTTTGGGGGTCTGTGAGCCGCCAAAGAGAGGTGATTTTCCCGTTGTCTCTCCTGGAAGTGTGAAATAAACTAAGTCCCCATTTCAGGGACACCTCTTGGAGGTCTCTAGGCCGTCCTTTGGGGGTCTGTGAGCCGCATTATGAGGCACTATTTTCAGATACTTTAAGTCTGTCACTTAGGGTAACCGCACCACTAATGTACATCTCCCGAGAGTGGACGTCCATTATTCGTAAGGCCTCTAAAGCAAGAAAGAGAAATGGTTAAGTTTGTAATTACCAGTGTTGTGAGTTCAATATTTTAATTAATTATAGTAAGGGAACATCTTAGGAGTTAATGTAGTTTTGATTTCGTCCAGCCAGATCAGGAAACTCCTGGCGTATCTGGCGGACAACACACACACGGGATGACCCACTCTGATGCCTCGTCCTAAAAAGCCCCAGCACCAGTTTACAAAGCTGCGATAGGCAAGATGCCGAAAACGCCTATAAGGGGAGGAATGGATGATATACAGTGTAAATATGTATATTTACACATGTTCATTTTGTACATTTCTAAAAATAAAGTTTGATGAAAATACTTAGTAGCCTTTCTTCCCTGAATTATTTGCTCCTATAACATATCATTCATATATAGCAGGGGTACTCAAACTTTTTTATTAAAGGTCCACTTGTGAACTTTATACAAGGTCCCTGGTCCGGATCGGTAAAGTCACCCCCCCCCCCCCCCCCCCCCCCCCCCCCCGGAGCGGAGCAACAAAACTGAAATTCTTACGGCGCTCTATGCATGGGGCCCCCTTGAGGGGTTTTCCCGACATGTCGTTGCAGTAAATTAAAGGATGTTTCATGTTGTCGTTGCTGTGGACCTTCTTAATCTACCTTCTTTTGGGTCGGCAAACGGCGCCCCTGTAATATACACACACACATTCAATACATACATACAGTATGATGGCTTGAACTAGTGGGAGAAATGGCACTGTTTGTCTGTAGCCAATGCCTTGAACCTCGGCAAAAAAGGCATTAGAAGCATTAGAAAGTCAAGGTAAACTTGCGGTTAACTTGCGGTCTGCAATGCATGTCACGCTCGTGCACACAAGTACATATATATGCACGTTCATTCTCGCAATGCGTCAGACACAAGACGCGCGTACACAATGATGTACATTAATTTATCAGAATCAGAATTATTTTTTTTTTTATTTTTATTTTTTTATATATATATATATTTTTTTATAATGGGACACAGGGTTCGGTCCGGATTGATTTGCAGTTCGGTCCGGATCCGGACCTTGGTCCGGAGTTTGAGAAGCCCTGATATATAGCAAACCATGATTTGATTTCTCATCAAACAGTAGTAGTTTATTACAGGCAAAAAGAACTTACTCTTCTATAACAACAGTTGTACAGTTCGGTTAGTTAGCATATAAAATATACGGCTGTACTGACGCCATAAGACTGATGTTCCGCTCAGAGTCAGAGCGAGCCGAAAAAAGCACTGTTAGACATGGGCGGAGCCTCTCTGGTGGTTGACTAATCAGAACAGAGTGGCCGAGCTGACCAATCGGAGCACACTGGGCTCACAGGGAGGGGGGGGCAAGAGCTGCAACGAGTCGTTTAGTGGAGAGAGTGAATACTGCTACACATACTTTACAGAGATGCTGTTTGAGAAATCAATGTGAGTTTGGAAAAATGCACAGTATAAATCTATTTTAGTATCCCTCAACAATGGAATTATGATCAGTGGAAATAGCCATGACACCTCTCCTTTAAATAACTCAGACGAAGCTCATGTCTGAGGTCGGAAGGTAAACAGACGCCATATACAGCAGGTGGGCGTGGCGGTATACGCGGGAGGTTTGTCTTCTTCTTCTTCTCTCGTTTTTTTGGCGGATTGCAACTGTAAGGTGCATACCGCCACCTACTGTACTCACCGTGAAGTTGTTTGCGGCCTGCCAGTAAACCCAAAGCAGAAGAAGTGACGTCAGCGGCTTCATTTGCCTAATCCACCCCCAGGAACTCATTTCGGTGTGAACGCGATCTGCTTTAGTTCATCAGAACTAAAAGAGCTCTCATGAACTGAGTTCTCATGAACTATTGTGGGAAAAGTACTTGGTGTGAACGCGCCTAATGGGACTCCCTGATAGTTGAAACTCGACGCTAAAGGCCCCCCCCTTACATTGGAAAGTGACGACAGGGACCCTGACATAACGTCAACATAGGCCGAGTTGGGAGTGAGAATGTGTTGGCCTGGACGGCTGGTCTTCCGGCCTCACGGCTGTGTCTGTCTGCACAGCTGGCTTGCCTGCCCTATTGGCTACACCGCTACACTACTGCCTGGCGGGTGTTGCTCTTGGCCTGCATTGCCTCTTGGTGTCACCTTGCCCTTCACTACAGGGCCATATTTTAAACATTGTTATAGTGGATTGTTTCAATAAAATCTCTGTTCATGATCAGTTATTTCATTGACCCTGTTGAGTTAAGCTTGTTTTGTTTATTTACTTCAATATTAAGTAGACTGTTGGGTGTTCTGGAAATCTTAGACCTATCAATACTGTGGAGATATACAATTAGATTGATCAATCAATAAACTGGTGAAACAAACAGAGTTGTCTTTCTGGTTCTTTATTCAAAGCGCTTCGAAGGTACATGTCTCACAGAGTACAGAGTAGTCTGCAAGAGTGCACCCAGAGGCAAGGGTGTATATAGGTTTTATAGGATCTTGACAGTTCAACAACACTTCGTCACTTGTCACTATGGCAGGGCTGGATGGAGAGATAAGCTACGCCTGCTTTCCAGAGGAACAGAAACTGTACATTGCTAATATAGTAAATCAGGAACTAGTTAAAGACAGAAACCTGTTTAAGACAGATGGAAGTGAGGAAAGCAGGAACTCATTGTAGGACAGGGAACAAACACAGGAACTTGTTCGAGACACTGTGCCTGACACACAGATGCTCTTAAGGAGCTTGCTCACGACACTGTCTCTCACCCCCAGACATTCTTAAGGTTAATCATAAGTTGAACAAAGGACACGAACTGAAATACATCATCATGGAACTACTGCATTTGGTTTTACCATATTAGGTAACATATAAAGTTTGAACTACATATAGAGTTTTCCACTACATATAAAGTTTGCCACTACATTCCCTCCTTTTGATCATACTTTGATCAATCATGAAAATAAACCAAATGACAGGATCGACTGATATAACACATCAATGAATACACCCCATCGCTGGTTTAAGTGAACACATCACAAATATATCATGGAAAATGCAAAGGAACCATTCTGCGATCGTCCAGACTCTCCAACAGTTTTTGAATTGCTCACATCGTTTACGGATGCGTTGTCGTCTGTCCAGGCGATCCTTCAACACGAGGCGGAGAGGCTCCATCTGTCAGTGTGAAGTCACTTGGTTGACTTTGTAACAATGTCAACGAAGCCCCACACAATGATAGCACAAACGAGGAACCAGAGGCATATGAAACAGCTCAACTGGCACTCGCTCATGCCACCCTGTGCGTGTGTAGTGTGAGAGTCAGGTGTATGTGGTGCAGTGTGGTGCTGGTGGTGACTTGGCACGTCACTTGTTGTCGTCTGCTTCTACCGTTGGTGACTTGGCACGTCACTTGTTGTCGTCTGTTTCTCCCGTTTCTCCTGGCCTGTGACTACAACCTTGCAGTGGCTGGCGTGGACCCACGTGGCTCTCTCGGCGACCTTGACCGCTGTCTGGGTGACGAGAAGCACCTGGTAGGGACCTTGCCAACGGTTGGATTTCCAGCTCTTTCTCCGGAGATCCTTGACCAACACGTAGTCGCCGGGCTGGAGACGGTGAAGTGGACCAGTGGCAGGAGTAGGTAGAGCTGCTGCTACCTGACGTCTGATATCTGCTAAAGCGGATGACAGGTTAACACAATATGACAACATAGCATCCTCACACAAGGTTGTGGAGGGGAGAGGATATCCTGGAGCCTTGATTCCAATCTGTGGAGGAGCACCAAAAAGGATTTCAAATGGGCTGAGTTGGCTTCGTGTTCGTTTCCGCATCCTCATGTACATCAGCACAATGGGCAGAGCCTGTGTCCACGACAGACCTGTGTCTGCGCAGCATTTTGCTAGCTTGTTTTTAATTGTGCCGTTCTCTCTTTCCACCGCACCCCCACTCTGTGGATGGTAAGCACAATGCTTTCTGATGTCCATGCCCAGGTATTCTCCTATCTGTGCAATGGCCTCATTAGCAAAATGTGAACCATTGTCGCTAGAGATCTTGTCTGGTATTCCCCATCTAGGAATGATTTCCCTCAGTAATGCCTTTGCCACAGCATTTGCTGTCTGTGCGTTTACTGGGAAAGCTTCAACCCACTTGGACCACATGTCAGCCACCACCAAACAATGCTTCTTACCCTCTGATGGACTAAGCTCAATGAAATCCAGCATTAGGTGCTCAAATGGTCTGGTGGGAGGTGGATGTGCTCCGGGTCCTGTAACCTTTACCGGTCTACCAGAATTTTTGTAATGCAAATTAAGCATGCTTCACAGTGCTTTTGAGCTGTTACTGTGAACCCCCTTGTGAACCATGCCTGATTGATAGCCTCTAACATCCCTCCTTTTGACACATGATCTAACCCATGTGTCAACTTAGCAAAATGTGGATTGCATTTGGACCAACCCAGATGCTGGCGGTTGGGTCAAAAACAGCACCAGCAGCCTTCCACTGAGCCTTCTCAACCGGTGGGGCGAGCTGCTGCATGGAAGTCAGTGATGACATGCTATCAGTGAAGGAGGAAACAGGAATTTTAACAAATGAGTGTGCGTGAGGTGCGAGAGGAATCAGAGCAGCTGCCTTTGCAGCTGAGTCAGCAGACGGGGTGAGAGGGGGACGGGGTGCGAGGGGGATGGGGTGACAGGAAGGGGTGAGAGGGGGACGGGGTGCGAGGGGGATGGGGTGCGAGACATGTTACAACACCTCACCACCCTCACATCAAAGGACATACATCAAAGGCTAATTAGATTAGACATCAAAGGATCTACTACAAGGGGGAATATCACACCTACATGTCACAACACCTCACCCCTCACATCAAAGGATAGACATCAAAGGGTAATTAGATTAGACAACAAAAGGATCTACTACAAGGGGGAATTCACACCTACATGTTACAAACACCTCACCCCTCACATCAAAGGATAGACATCAAGGGGTCAGACATCAAAGGCTAATTAGATTACACAACAAAGGATATACTACAATGGGGAATATCACACCTACATGTTACAAACACCTCACCCCTCACATCAAAGGATAGACATCAAAGGGGCAGACATCAAAGCCTAATTAGATTACACAACAAAGGATCTACTACAATGGGGAATATCACACCTACATTCTACAACACCTCACCCCCTCACATCAAAGGATATCACACCTATCTGTGAAATCACACCTACACGTGATAACACCTCGAACAAAGGGGCTCATTAGCATATCAAAGGGGCTCATTAGCATAAGTAGGAGGCGGGACATAGCAGGTGTGACCTGTCACTTTTCACGTCTCCTGCCCCTCAGTATTACGACCCTGAGTGCCTTGGTGGCGTTGTCTGGCTTTTGGTTAAATAGGATTTCAAAGAAACACTCCCACGTGCCGCCACAACATCTCACATCAACTACCTTTCATAGTAAGCAGAGAAAAACAAGAGTGACAGACATAATTCAAGTGTAACAGCTTAAGCTTTATTTCAGCATGAATTGTATCGTATTATATGATTCAACACAGGGAAACACTCCTTGTGCTTTACTCTGCTGCTTCTTTTCCCTGTAAAAAAAAAACAGATACATGGTTTTTGTGAGTTTGAATAAACTATAGGTGACAAAGAGGATTATAAACAGTTAATTTCATAGTAATTAAAGCTAAAGCTTTGTGAAGTGAATGTAAAGATTCGGCTTATTTTGCCCTAAACCGACATATAGTTACCTTGCCAGAGTCACAGCCCTTTGCTCTCTGTTTGTTGACCTGGGACTCTGCAATGTCAGCACGCTCCTCAGCCTCCTCCAGCTCATTCTGGACCTTCCTGCACTTGGACAGATGGACATTGGCCTGCTCCTCCTTAAATACAAGAAGTATAAACATGTTTCAGTGTTTTAAATCATCTTTTGTGAATTAAATGAGACATGGAATCAAGTTCCCAATGTTTGGAATATATATGTGTTGTCCTTACCGCCTCCTCAGCCTGCCTCTTGTAGGCCTTCACCTTCAGCTGCAATTTGCCAACCAGATCCTGCAGCCTGGCAACATTTTTCTTGTCCTCCTCAGTCTGAGATAGAACGTTTAGATTTGCATGTTTTAATATTTAAAAATGTTAGTTTGTAGGATAATATTTGTACTGTACATGTTAACTATGAAAGTGACTTTACCTGATAGGTGAGCTCCTTAACTCTCCTCTCGTATTTGCGAACACCTTTAACAGCATCTACTCCACGTCTCTGTTCAGCCTCAACCTCTCCCTCCAGCTCACGCACCTTTTGAATAACATTAAAACATTAAGTATCCAGCCTTTTTCAAAGTCTTTCTTCAGATATATAAATCTTAGTGTGATTCTTTTACCCTAGACTCAAGTTTCTGGAGCTGCTTCTTGCCACCCTTCATGGCCAGGTTCTCAGCCTCATCCAGACGATGCTGCAGGTCCTTAACAGCAACCTCCAGGTTCTTCTTTATCCTCTCCAGATGAGCACTAGTGTCTTGCTCCTTCTTCAGCTCCTCAGCCATCATAGCAGCCTGGAGGAGTCAGCAAAACATGTTCATTAGAAATATCTAGAAAAAAAACATTGCTGTTAAAGTAAAAACACATGACATTGAAACCTACATCAGTGATGGCCATCTTGGCCTTCTCCTCTGCATTCCTTGCTTCCTGAACAATGTCATCCACTTCACCCTGGATCTGGACCAGGTCTGTCTCAAGCTTCTTCTTGGTGTTCACAAGGCTTGTGTTCTAAAAGGTTAAAAGATTTAGCCTCCTAAGTCAACACCTGTCTAATATTCACAATATCTCATTCGATTCTTGAGTTATTGAAAAATTGATTGTTCACCTGAGAGTGCAGAAGTCCAACACGCTCACTGGCATCAACCAGCTCTTGCTCAGCAATTTTGCGACTTCTCTCTGTCTGTTCCAGAGCAGCTCTAAGTTCCTCAATTTCAGCCACCATAAGACCGTTTCTACGATCCACCATAGCAGCCTGCTCCTTGAATTCATCCTGGGCTCTGACAGCATCATCAAGGTGCAGTTGAGCATCCTAGTGATAAAAAGATCAGAAATATATCCAGGAATGCCAAAATGTAGCCTTAAGAAATATATGATATGTAACACTTGTGTTTTATACAATACCTTCAGCTGTGCCTGCACATTCCTGAGCTGCTTCTGGGACTCAGCAGCCTGCCGGTTGGCATGGCTGAGCTGAATCTCCATCTCATTCAGATCTCCCTCCATCTTCTTCTTGATTCTCAGGGCATCGTTCCTGCTCCTGACCTCCGAATCCAGAGTGCTCTGCATGGAGTCAGTCACTCTCTGGCTGTTCCTCTTGATCTGTTCCATCTCTTCATCTTTCTCTGCCAGCTTCCTGTCCACCTCACCCTTAATCTGGTTGAGCTCCAGCTGAACACGAAGGATCTTAGACTCTTCATGTTCCAGAGTTCCCTAATGAAATCAAACAATTAAACACTCATCTTTGCCTTCAAACACTGATATATTTGTCAATGATTTTTAATGTTATAAACTCCCAGGAAAAAAAAGTACCTCAGCCTCTTCAAGAGCTGTCTGGATCTCAGTCTTCTCTGTCTCCACCTGCTTCTTGGACTTCTCCAGCTCATGGATGTTCTTGCCAGTCTCACCAATCTGTTCAGTCAGATCTGAGATCTCCTCTGCAGAAAGATACATGTGTTTTATCATATTGTTGAACCTTAAATTGTAAAATATATATATTTGTTTACATTATGTAGAACTCACGTTGCAGATTCTTGTTTTCACGCTTCATGGTCTCCAGATGATCAAGAGCCTCCTCATAAGAGTTCTTCATCTTGAACAGCTCAGTGCTGAGAGAACGAGCCTCCTTCTGTGCTCCCTCAAGCTCTGCCTGACCCTCCTCGTACTTCTGCTTCCACTCTGCCAACACCTGAATAATACAATTCATACAGTTCATTTGGTTATGTTCACGTAAGAGGGCGAAATAAATATTCATGTCATCGTTTGTGTGGTTTGGCCACATAAAGTAAATTGTGTTACCTTGTCAAAGTTCCTCTGCTTTTTGTCCAGGTTGGCAGCAAGGCCATTGGCCCTCTCCACATCAATCATGAGGTCCTCCACCTCACACTGGAGCCTCTGTTTGGTTTTCTCAAGAGAAGCACTCTTGGAATTCACTGCCTCAATCTGTTCCTCAGCCTCCTGAAGGCGCTGGGCAAGCTTTTTCCTGTTTGGAAATTGAAGTATTTGTGGCTCAGTTAAACTCGTAAAGTTACAAGTTATTTTCTAATTATATTTGCATATATGAAAGTAAGAAGCTATACACATTTTAAAATACTAATATCATTACCAGCAATTCAGGAATCAGTAGAGTTGTTGCTTAAATGCTACACTTCTGGCCATTTAACAGTTTGAATGTCACTCACTTGGATTCCTCAAGCTCCTCAGTGCGCTGGATAGCATCAGTTTCATACTTCGATCTCCACTGAGCCACCTCACTGTTGGCCTTGGACATTCCACGCTGCAGCTCAGCCTTGGCCTCCTGCTCCTCTTCAAACTGCTCCCTCAGCAGATCACAGTCATGGCGGGCTGATTGCAGGCCATGGGCAAGAGCATTCTTGGCCTGTTGTAAGAAATATTATTAACCTTTACACAATTTCTAAATCACAAACAAATCATACAAATACACACTATCTTAATGGTTTCTTACCTTAACCTCCTCCTCAAGCTGTCTCTTCAATTCATCAATCTGCTGTGTGGAGGCCTGCTTGCCTCTGGTCAACTGAGAGACAAGAGCTTCCTTCTCTTCAACTTGACGGCTGAACTCACCTTGTGTGAAATATATAATAATACGTTAGTTTGTGTTACGTTTCTCAATCATACACTCCACAGATCATTCACCAAAAACATGTAGATACCATTTTCTGTCAGGAGACGTGCTTTCTGTGAACTTGTGTCATTGATTTGGCGGACGTTTTCATCATTCTTGGTCTTCAGTTCGCTAAGTTGGTCCTCAAGAGTACGGCACATCTTTTCAAGATTTCCCTAATGAGGAAGAAATAAACAAGATCAATGATCAGATTTTATTCACAGAATAATTGACATGTACTATATTCATATTGGTAACATAATATAATATAAAAAAAGCATGTCATGCTAGTGTACCTTTGCCTTAGCAACATTCTCCATGTTGCTAGAGAGGTCATCAATCTCCATCTTGTATTCACTCTTTTCCTTCTCAAGCTTCTGCTTGACACGCTGGAGGTTGTCGATCTGCTCTCCCAGCTCAGCAACACTGTCAGCCTGCTTCTTGCGAAGGGCAGCAGCAGTTGCTTCATGCTGCAGAGTGGACTCCTCAAGATCACGACGGAGCTTCTGGAACTCAGCCTCACGCTTCTTGTTCATCTCAATCTGAGCAGCGGTGGCACCTCCAGCCTCCTCCAGCCTCTCACTGATCTCTTCAAGTTCCCTGGAGAGGTCAGCTCTCTGCTTCTCAACCTTGGCACGAGCTGCACGCTCAGCCTCAATCTCCTCTTCCAGTTCCTCAATACGAGCCTGTTGAATGTAGATGTTTTATCTTTTAGCAATCATTCACTTTATTACACATAATAGCAAATGTATGCAGTATTGTTAAGTGTAACACAATATCTCACCTGGAGCTCCTTGATCTTCTTCTGGAGCTGAGCACCCAGAGACTGCTCATCTTCAATCTTGCTAAGGAGCTGACTGCATTCAAAGTCCTTCCTGTGAAATTGATCAAGTGCATTGAGTTCATGCAATTGAACACTTCTTTAAAGAAATGTATGTTGTGCAAACAGAAAAACGAAGTTACTTTTTGATTTTCTCATCAGACTGCTGCTTGTCATTCTCAAGATCCATTATGGATTCCTGGGCCAGTTTGAGATCTCCCTCAAGCTTTCTCTTGGTTCTCTCAAGGTCCATACGCAGCTTCTTCTCTTGCTCCAGAGAACCCTCAAGCTAAACAAAGGTATACCATTTTAATGATCATGTTCAAGAATAATCTTGCTTTGCCAAATCAAGTGACTGTAAACTTACATCATCCACTTGCTGCTCAAGCTTGGTCTTGGCCTTAGTCAGAGTGTTGACTTTGTCTTCCTCTGCCTGCAGGTCATCAAGAGTCTGCTGATGAGCCTCCTGAAGGGCTTTCTTTTCCTTGGTCAGCTTAGCAACGCTCTCATCCTGAGAGGCCATCTCCTCGGTCAGGTTCTTCACCTAAGTGTGCAAGAAATCGTCAATACTAAGAACACTATCAGTTCACTTCACTTAATGGACAGATTATGAATTCCAAACCTTGTTCTCAGTGGCATGTTTCTCCTTCTCCACTTTGGCCAAGGTAAGCTCCAGGTCATCAATATCCTTCTTGAGCTCAGAGCATTCATCCTCCAGCTTTCTCTTTTTGGCAGTGAGCTCAGCATTCATTTCTTCTTCATCCTCCAGTCTCTCAGTTGTCTCTTTGAGTTTGGCCTCCATCTGAATCTTACTCTTGATAAGTCCCTCACATCTTTCCTCAGCATCAGACAGATTTTCTCCTTCCTAGACCATTTTTATGAAAACAGACGTTAGCGCTTTCATATTCGCAAACATGAAAAATCTTATTTGTCTGTTGATGTTTACTTACAGATGAGACTTGCAGCGTCAGATCATTCTTCTCCTGCAGAAGGGAAACCATCTTCTGCTCCAGTTCCTTCTTCTTGGCCAGGGCAGTAGCCAGGTCACTTTTCATTTTTTCATAGTTCTCCTTCATATTTGCCAGCTCCTTCTCAGTTTCAGCACTCTGCAGCAGAGGCTTAATCTTGTAGTAGACCTTCATCCATGGCCAGTGTTTCACATTCATGAAGGAGCGCACGTTGTACTGGATGGTATAAATGGCATCCCTGTGGAAAGTAAATTGCTGTTAGGAACTAAATATGTATTATTAATGTCATGACTTTTCACTGAAACGTGCTGTTTTCAACATGCCTCCTTGCTGTCATCTCCACAAACTCCCTTCTCATGAGGAAACCACGGCATATAGCCTGAGTCATGCTGACCAGAGATGCCAGTTTTTCATCTCTCATCTCCTCAAGGGTACCGAGCAGACCAGCCTTGAAGAACACCTGAACACAGAGAGAACATACATGTATTCTATTTTCAACCAAGTCAGACTTGCAGTATGATAACCAAGTAATGGTCAATTAAATAGTCATTCAAAAAACGTTTAAATCTGAAGAACCCCCTTAGACAGAATGTCATAACATTTCCAGAATCACTTGGTGTACAAGGCAATATTTAAAATACCTATCAATGGTCACTTGGGGCGACATTTCTCCACTTCCATGTCTTAATCGTTCCTTCATTCATGGCCTTATTTTCCGTCACAATAATACAATAATGTGAGACGTTTTGGCGATGTCATTCCATCAACCAGGAATTCATTGACAGCCCTTGATAAGAACACTGAAGTATATAAATGCAATCAAGGTGCTAACCTTTGTGTGTCCGAATCTGTACTCATCATGAGGAACATCAATTGACCCAAGCAGCTTCTCTGAAGCCTTCTTGTTGTCCATGAACTGACCCTCAGGGATGACACTGGCATTCAGTATCTTGTATCTATATGAAAAAGTTTATGTTTAGTGAAAGCATTTTATTTCTAATAATTTTCATTAAAAACATATTTTCAAATAACTATTGATACCTCTGCTTGAAGTCAGCATAGGGGATTCTGCTGGGGAAACCTTTTCTGCAGATTCTAATACCCTCCAGGACACCATTACACCTGAGCTGGTGGATAACCAGGTGGTTCTCCATCAAACCTGAACAAACACATTTCATAATGAATTCTAATGACATGTCTATGTTGAAGCCATACAAAATGAATTCCGTGCAAACAAAACCTAACCCAGTCATCAAGACTATCAAGGTCTGTTGTATATGTACCTGGAGTCTTTGTCTCATTGGGAATCAGACAGCGCACAAAGTGAGGATGGGTGGCCCTCAAGTTAGTCATCAGCTTGCCCAAGTTCTCCTGTAGATCAAAAATGGTAACATGTTAGTTTGATTACAAACCGACATATTGTTAAGATGAGAATGCAATGTACCTTACCCTAAACTGTGAAGACACAGTCTGCATAGAACCACCCTTCTTCTTGCCTCCCTTCCCTCCCTTCTCTGTTGATGTTTTGTTAGAATGTCACACAAGTAACAGTTGATGAGATAAAATAATAATACAAATATATGGAAATGAGTTTGAGTTAACTGTAGTTAAAATCATACCTTCAACTACTGGAGGATACAGCAGACCCAGTAGTTTCACTGAGGATTTCTGGTACAGCAGAATGACAGAGTCATTCAGGGGATCCTTGTTCTTGTCCAGCCAGCCAGTGACGTTGTAGTCCACGGTACCAGCATAGTGCACCATGGCGAAGTGGGCCTCAGCCTTGCCCTTTGCGGGCTTTGGCTTCTCAAATGCTTTGTTTTTGCCAAGATGCTGGTCATACAGCTTGTTCTTGAAGGATGAGTCTGAGGCCTTGGGGAACATGCACTCCTCTTCAAGGATGGAGAAGATGCCCATGGGCTTGAAAAAGTTGAAAGAGGTATATCCTTTAGTGATACATTATAACAAATAAAAAAACAGATACATATGATGACAAAATGAAGTGTTTACCTTTTCAATCAGCTCAATGCAGGCAGCCAAGTCCATACCGAAGTCAATGAACTCCCAGATAATACCCTCCTTCTTGTACTCCTCTTGCTCCAGGACGAACATGGTGTGGTTGAAGAACTGTTGCAGTTTCTCATTGGTGAAGTTGATGCACAGCTGTTCCATGCTGTTGTACTGCGTTGGGACAAATAATCAGAATGATCTCTTGCAACAGGCAATAATAATGATTTTGACTTGAAAAGTAACATTTTCAGAATTTCTTACATCAAAGATTTCAAAGCCAGCAATATCCAGGACTCCAATATAGTACTGCCTGGGTTGTTTGGTCTCCAACATCTGGTTGATACGGATGACCATCCACAAGAACATCCTCTCATAGATAGACTTGGCCAGGGCAGGCACTGCGTTACTCACCTGAATAAAAACAAGCATATCATTTCATCATGATTGCTAAACAGTTTTTATAAAATGCTGGATAACTGGTATTTTGAGTCATTTGATACATAAATAAACTTCTTAAAAGTAGAGCTAACTTTCATACTGCATCTGGTGTTAAAAACTGACTGGAGATTTGATTTGACCTAATATAAAAACACATCTACTGTACATTTGAATGAAGGGTTACCAGTAAATCTCTATTACCTGAGGTACAGTCTGTCCCTTGGTGACATACTCATTTCCGACCTTCACTCTAGGATAGCACAGAGCCTTCAGCATGTCAGTGGAGTTCAGACCCAGCAAATAAGCAACCTTGTCAGCACCTGAAAATAATTCAGAAATGTCCATCATAATTTGTGGAGAACACAATGTTACCAATGTCTAAGCTCTAAGCTTTGAGCTAAGATGAAATACTCACCCTCTGTGCCATCAGGCTCAGCCTGCTCCTCACGCTGCTTTTGCTTGAACTTCATGTTACCATGGTGAAGCACAGCACCGGTCATCTTGTAAATGCTCATCTTCTCTTCATTAGTGAAGCCCAGGATATCAATAGCATTCTGATTTCAAAAGAAGTGCCCATACAAAACATAAACCCTTTTAGAAAATGAACTTGAAAGAGCCGTTTTGATTTTGCATGTCAGCACAGAATAAATGTAAACATCACTTACATCAGTGGCTTCCAGCTCAACTTTGTCATCAATGCTGGCCACAGTGATATGACCCTGACTGCACATGGGGAAGTCGTAGGGGTTGGTTGAAATGAGTGACAATTCTGCAGATTTAAGAAAGGGGAAAACATGTCAATAAACGTGTTTCATATGTAAAGCTGTACGATAAACAATATGCAATATTTGAATCTTCTTACCGATCAGCTCAGGTATGTGGCCAGTCATCATCTGGAAGAAGATATGGTAGCCTCTCTCATCAGGAAGCTGGAATGTGACTCTAGACTTCTCCAGCAGATCTACAAGTTTTGATCATGTCAGAGCCAGGCTAAATCTTACTTACAGTAGTTTGTATACTATAAGGATTGTTACTTACAAGTCTCAATATCAGCACTAGCCAGTTTGCCAGATGCGTGGAAATGGATTCTGATGAATTTACCCTGTTTGGAATGACATAATCATTAACGTCCCTCCACATGTGCAATATGTCAACATTATCCTCTCGTGTGTAGAAACTGTTCCATACTTACAAAACGAGAAGAGTTGTCATTCCTCACAGTTTTGGCATTACCATAAGCCTCCAGCAGGGGATTGGCTGCAATAATCTGATCCTCCAGTGAACCCTATAAACCAAGTTTGGAACTGCTATCAGGAAATTACTTTATTTCTTAATCCCTGGACAAATTATAAAGGTAAAGAATCTTGATTTTTAATCATCATAGAGTTACATACCTTTGATGTGTCTCTCGCCTTGCCTCCACCAACTGAGATGGTTGCAAAGTACTGGATGACACGCTTGGTGTTCACAGTCTTTCCAGCACCAGATTCTCCACTAGGTATAGAGAGAAATTATATAAAATTTGATCAAGATATTTGCCGTTTTTGAACAAAGTCAACAAATGTAAATGTAGCAAACTTACGTGATCAAGACAGACTGGTTCTCCCTATCTGTTAAATGAAAAATAGAACAATTTAATATGTGTAACTGAAAGAGCAACCTTGTTTCTGATAAATTCTACATTGGTGTAGTAATGACTTACCAATAAGCATGAACTGATAAGCGTTGTCAGAGACAGAGAAGATGTGGGGTGGAGCCTCCATACGCTTCTTGCCTCTGTAGGCATTTACAACTTCCATATCGTACACTGGGAGCATCTTGTAGGGGTTCACAGTGGCACAGAACAACCCAGAGTAGGTCTACAAGGGATCATAGATAATTTAAATGTCACTTCATGTTTCCCGCATCATCTTTTAATGACATTAGGCAAATCGTCTTACGTAGATCATCCATGCTGCATAACGCTCTTTGAGGTTATACAGCACAGAGGCTTCATTGAGATGGGTCATCATGACCATGTCCTCAATCTTGTCATACTTGGGAGGGTTCATTGGAAAGATGTCCTCTTCTTTCACTTCCCTCTCCTAGAACAGGAAATGTGTTAGAATGAGAACTGATCAAATTGAATTCCTTGTACACACTGATTTAATGATACAAACCTCCTCAGTGGTCAAGACTTTGACAGTGACTTTGCCACCATCTTTCTTGAGGATTGTTCCCTTCAAGAACAGCTCCTTGACATCAGACACATAGCAGGCAGTCTTGGCATCAAAAGGTGCGCTTTGAGCCTCAATTCTTTCCCTCTCTGGTTTACGGAGGTAAATGGCAGCCGCGCCGTACTGGGCCATCTCCGCGTCTGTACTCATGATTGCGGTCTATGTCTGGGTAAGGCAAGGCAAGGCAAGGCAAGGCAAGGCAAGTTTATTTATATAGCACCTTTCAACACAAGGTAATTCAAAGTGCTTTACAAAAATGGAAGACATTTTAAAAATGGCATTTAAAATCAGTCATTAAAAAGGAAAGATAATAAAATAAACATTAAAAGAAAAAATACATGGATAAAAGTTAAAAGTTACAGTGCAGTTTAAGATGTGAATAGTTCAATTAAAAGCAGCGGCAAAAAGAAAAGTCTTCAGCCTGGATTTAAAAGTAGTAAGAGTTGCAGCGGACCTGCAGGTTTCTGGGAGTTTGTTCCAGATATTCGGAGCATAATAACTGAATGCTGCTTTACCATGTTTAGTTCTGACTCTGGGGACAGAAAGTTGACCAGTCCCTGAAGACCTGAGGGTTCTGGATGGTTCATAATTTAGCAGTAGGTCAGACATGTATTTTGGGCCTAAACCATTCAAAGCTTTATAAACCAGCAGCAGTATTTTGAAATCTATTCTTTGACACACAGGAAGCCAGTGTAAAGACTTCAGAACAGGAGTGATGTGATCCACTTTCTTAGTGTTAGTGAGGACTCGAGCAGCGGCGTTCTGAATTAGCTGCAGCTTTCTAATAGATTTTTTAGTGAGGCCTGTAAAGACACCATTGCAGTAGTCGAGTCTACTGAAGATAAAAGCATGGACAAGTTTTTCCAAATCCTGCTGTGACATTAGTCCTTTAATCCTAGATATGTTCTTTAGGTGATAGTAGGCTGATTTAGTAACTGTTTTAATGTGACTGTTGAAACTCAGGTCAGAGTCCATGACTACACCTAGATTTCTGGCTTTATCTGTTGTTTTGAACATTGCAGACTGAAGCTCAGCGCTAACTTTTATACGTTCTGCCTTGGCTCCAAAAACCATTACCTCAGTTTTATCTTTGTTTAATTGGAGAAAGTTCTGACACATCCAGTCATTGATTTGTTCAATGCACTTACTCAGTGTTTGAATTGGAGCATAATCTCCTGGTGAAATTGTTACGTAAATTTGTGTGTCATCCGCATAGCTATGGTAACTTATTTTGTTGTTTTTCATTATCTGAGCCAGTGGTAGCATGTAGATGTTAAAGAGAAGAGGCCCCAAGATGGAGCCTTGAGGTACCCCACATGTCATATTTGTCAACTCAGATGTGTATTTACCTATAGAAATAAAGTTTTTTCTGTCCTTTAAGTAGGACTCAAACCAATTTAGAACTGTTGCCGAAAGTCCCACCCAGTTTTCCAGTGGGTCTAGTAATATGTTGTGGTCAACAGTGTCAAATGCAGCACTGAGATCTAATAATACTAACACTGAAGTTCTGCCACTGTCTGTGTTTAAGTGGATGTCATTGAAGACCTTTACAAGAGCAGTCTCAGTGCTGTGGTTTGGACGAAATCCTGACTGGAACACATCCAAACAGTTATTTAAATGCAAGAAGTTACTCAACTGTTGAAATACTACTTTTCAATGATTTTACCTAGAAATGGCAGGTTTGATATTGGCCTGTAATTGTTCATTACTGAGGCATCTAGATTATTCTTTTTTAAGAGCGGTTTAATGACTGCAGTTTTCAGGGCCTCTGGAAAAATACCTGAGTGAAGAGATGTGTTTACTATATGAAGTAGATCTGAGGCCATGCAAGGAAAAACATCTTTGAAAAATCCTGTTGGAATAATATCAAGGCAGCAGGAGGAGGATTTCAGAAGTTGAATAATGTCCTCTAAGTTTTTACCATTAATCTGATGGAATTGTGTCATGGTGTTTGAATTGATATTAGGTGGACATAGGGACAAAACATTTGCTGTACCTGATGTAGAGGCACTGACTGCTTGTCTAATTTTCTGAATTTTGTCAGTGAAGAAGGAGGCAAAATCATTGCACGCCCTGGTGGATAGAGATTCAGAGGCTACTGACACTGGGGGGTTAGTTAGTCTGTCGACGGTAGCAAACAAGGCACGTGCGTTGTTTTTGTTTTTGGTAATGATGTCAGAGAAGAAAGACTGTCGTGCGTTTTTCAATTCCAAATGATAAAGGCCAAGTCTCTCTTTATAGATTTCAAAGTGAACCTGGAGATTTGTTTTTCGCCACCTACGTTCAGCTTTTCGACACTCTCTTTTTTCTGTTCTCACGGTCATGGCCTTTCTCCATGGAGATATTTTCTTGCTAATTACTTCCTTTACCTTAGTTGGAGCAATGGTATCTATAACATTTTTAATTTTTGAATTAAAATGATCTACTAGCTCATTTACTGAGATGTTAGCAGGGGCAAGTGTGGATGAGAAATTATGAGTAAACATTTCCCTAGTATTTTCAGTTAAATATCGCTTTGTGGTTACCTCTTTCTGAACATTTTTGTGAACAGAAATAGAGCTCTCAAAGAAAACACAGGAATGATCAGAGAGTGCAACATCAGTCACCACAACCTTTGAGATATTCAGACCCTTTGAGATAATTAAGTCCAGAGTGTGCCCCTTATTGTGCGTGGGCTCCGCCACATGCTGAGTCAGTCCATAGTTATCAAGAACACAAAACAGTTCTTTAGCCCCTCTGTCCTGGGGGTTGTCAACATGGATGTTAAAATCACCAACAATGACTAAACGGTCAAAGTCAATACACACTATAGACAGCAGTTCAGTAAAATCATCAAAAAAAGCTTGCACAGTATTTGGGTGGTCTATAGATATTTAGGAACAGAGCTCGAGAGGAGCATTTCAGCTGAAGGGCCACATATTCAAAAGAAGCAAAGTCCCCATAAGATGTCTTCCTGCATTGAATGGAATCATTGAACAAAATAGCAACTCCACCCCCTTTCTTATGCATTCTTTCCTGACTCATAAAACTAAAGTTGGGAGGGGTTGATTCGATAAGAACAGCTGCACTGTTATTTTGTTCAATCCAAGTTTCCGTTAAAAACATAAAATCGAGATTGTGCTCAGTGATAAAATCATTGATTAAAAATGTTTTTCCTGCCAAAGACCTGACATTTAATAAAGCTAGTTTAAGTTTGTTAAATACACTATCAGTAAAACATTTTGTGACAAGCTGTGGCTGACATGTAATCACTGCTAAATTTGATAACCTCACACAAACGTTTGAGCACTTCCTGTTTCTAAGCTGATTTACCGCTCTTAATCTATTACCTATCAACACAGATATCGGCAAAGCTACTGGCAGGCAGGGCCCCGGCATGTGCTGGAAAGAGTTGAGAGTGCCATATGCCCTTGAGCCTGGACCCAGCACATATCAGTAAAGGTTTGTTGCGTTTTGTACACACACATCCTTATCAGGCTTCGGAGACTGCAGATGCTTTCTTGAAGGGATGGGAGGTGGTTGACATAGGCACAGTGATGAAGACGGGGGAGATGGTGCGCGTCTCTGCTTCGGTGATTTTGGTGGGCGTCGTTGAGGGGCGGGGGTAAAGGACATGCTGCCAACCCTGCATCTCGCCTTCATGCGGTCATCGAACTCCAGGGGGGAGGGCGAGGGTGAAAGGGTGAGCGGAGAGTAGAGAGAGCTGGGAGATGAATGAAGAGTATCCTCCAAGGCGTTGACAGGGGGGGTGACGGGCAGTGGAGACTCCTCCATTTGTGTCATAGGTCTCCCATAATCAGAACATTCCTCAGGCGGGTGCAGTGATACTTCTTCAGGGTTTTCTGCGCAATGTGTTGTGTCTTTCTCCTGTTTTGATTCCTCTTGCCGCTTGTCCTTGGCAGAGGGAACAGATTGCTGACGCAGGCAGTTGAATATGTTAGAGATAAACAATTTCACTCCTGACTTGTTCAGGCAAACTCCATCTGCCTTAAAAAGATGTCTGCGATCCCAGAAAAAGTTAAAATTGTCAATAAAATGGACAGAATGGTCAGTGCAGGCAGCTGAAAGCCACATGTTCAATGCAAACAGTCTGCTGAATCTCTCCACTCCCTCTTCTGACTGGCGGTAGAGGGCCACTGATGAACACCTCCGCATTTAGAGAGCTGACAGTTTCCAACAGACATTTAAAGTCTTCTTTCAGCGCTTCTGACTGTTGTTTCACAACATCATTTGTTCCAATATGTAGTACCACATTCTTCACAGTCGGATGTTCAACCCCAATATGCAGGATCTTCTCAGCCAAGTCGGAGACCATATCCTTGGGAAAACAGAGTACTTTGGTGTTGTTCTTACTACACAGACCTTTTACATCTCTTACAGCAGAATCACCCACAATCAGAGTTTCAGGCCCAGCCGTTAGCTTTCCCTCTAGCCTTTTACTTTTGGAGTAGCTATTGGTCCTTACCCTGCTGTGTGAAGAGGACAGGTTATCCAGGTCATCAGAAAGAGATCTCCGGTTCTCGGTCAGCGGAGCGTATCTGTTCTGGATTGGCACACTTGGTGGTTTAGGAGGATTGTTTGTAGTTCTCCCTTTAGCAGCTGTCCACGGCTGTTTCCTAGTATGAATAGGGGTTGAAGAGGCACTCTTCCTGGGTGATAACAATGCAGGCCAGCCGGTCGCATCACAGATTTCAGAGCGCTGGGCTCTGCCTGTTATTCGTCCTCCCAAATCCCATGGAAATGATTTACTCTTAGGCTTTGCACCCAGAGAGTTCCAGGGAGGACTACCACTTGTAGATTTATTACCCAGTACACAGCCCTCCTGTTCCTTGGAAACCTTGTAGCTGCTAACTAGCTGTGAGTTAGCATACCCTTTTCCATTATCTTGCAACACTGGTAAAGTGGTGTTATTCCCACAACATAGTCCATTCACTTCCACGTTAACTTCCAACCGTTGCATTTTCATTTCCAACACAGCCATCTTCTGTTGAAGTTTGTGGAAGTCATCTGTAGAGAACGGAGGCATTTTGCTACCAACTTGCTTAAGCTAAATAGCATGCAGTAGCCTACCAGGCTTTAGCTGTTGCTAGGCCACGCTACTGTAAGACTGAGGTCGTCGTAAAAATGTTGAAATATGGCTGAAACCCTCCGTCTATTTACGATGAATAACTGTCCCAGTGATAAGTTAATGTCCAGGAGCCGCTGCTCGAAGTTTTCAGAGAATAAGAATAGGAAAATCAGCATAAAAAGTAAGCAGAGGCAAGAGCAAGCAGAAAAGCGTCTGCACTGTAAGAAAGATAACAGTACATTAGCAAGTCAAACAACATCAATTTTAGAATCATGTCAGCTCATGAATACATTTTATGGTGTTGTACTAAACAGTTAATATATCCACATCAGAATCATTTTCATTGCATCATTACAAGGGACCTTTACTGTAATTGTATTAAGTCGCTCAACTCTGCACACCAAATGTCTATTGCATGTGTGTCTGTCACGTGAGGTCCCTCCTGAGTTTCTATTCCTGAGGTATATTCCCTTTTTCCCCATTAAAGGGGTCCAAATGGCGTACAGATTGTAAAGACTATTCAAGCTCATTTTTTATATTTGGCTGTATAAATAAAATGAAGTAAAAAATGAACACTAGCTTTTACATTTTGAAACCTGAGATCACTGATGTAAAACAACAAACACTTGAAAAAAGAAAATGAATGGTAAAAGTTGTACATACCTTACTCTTCCCACTTGTGAAAAAAATGTCGTATTCCACAAACCTAATGAAAAAGAAAATATTTAGTCAGTGCAGGAAATAAAAAGAAATATTATTATTATTAATAATTATTCATTTTAAAGTTAAGTGAAAAGTATATATTACATTTTGTGTCAGAGGAAAGAAAAGATTGCTTTGAATATCAATAAATACATTATCATGACGTTTTTAACAGATTTCTTAAAATACAATGCATAAGACAAGACCCCCTCACCACAAGCAGGCACTCCACTGGTCATCCACCACACACCTCAAGCAGTCCGTGGACCCCTTATATTCAGTCTGGCTTGCTTACATTGCAGAAGTTCAACAGACTGATGTGCCAAATATGGTAAGGATGACAGATGGGTCATGAGGTATTTAAAATATTTGCTGATACTACATTTGGGAGAATCCCTACCTTATGTGATAAATTACTAAGGTAGATGACAGTGGACATTATGGTCTAATTATTTTGTAATGGTGCTTGTTTGGTCATTTGTGCCTTTAAATATTAGTAGTGGTGGTTAATTGTTGGGAGATGAGAAAATGAGGAAAATCATTTTCTAATTAATGGCAACTTTTATTGGAAATGCAATAGTGAAGCACACAAGTTACTATTTGCATTGCACACAAACAAGTTTAAAATGTATGGCATCCCAATGGGGGTATACTGAGCTCGATCAACGCTATTCTGTTCTCCTGAATAATCATAACATTGGAATACAATAGGGATATTTATTTTGAACTTGAAAATTAATTAATTGTTCTTTTGTGTATGTTTTTGTTTTGTTTATTTGACTGTACCGCACTTTGGTCTTGGGCTTTTATTGTATGTATCTGAGCCACATTTGTTAGGGACCCACTGTCATACTCCATCATGTCATTTGAGTAGTTCCATGTCATCAATGAGTGGGAGGTTACAAGGCTCGCCGTGGATAGGTTGACTGTCTATTGATAAATTAAAAAGAATGTTCTGACCAAAATGGAATGCTTTAAGCAGTAGGAAACATACTGTAAACATTTTTTTCTTTCTTTTTCTCGCCATGACACTGCTTTGAGATGTGCCTTGGATGTCAAGAAATGTATTTAATCAGTGTTTCTAACATCTACTGAATCTATCAAGCGATGGAAAAGCACTAATAAAGTAAAATAGTAAGGTCACATCAGGGAAAATGCATCACATAAACATTTCTGCAGACTATTCTGAGAATTTTAAAACATTGTCCAATAGTAAATGTGTGAGTATAAATGATGATGTGATGTTCAGATTTGCTCTACCTAGCAGGGGCAGTGAGAAAGCAGCAGATTGATGGCTCTCAGTAAAGCCCTCCCACTCCATAGTCGTGCTGTGTCAACAGTATCTCATTACACCAGCTCAATGTAATTAGATAGGTGTTGGTGTACTGAGAAGGAAGAGAGAAGATGGGAGATCAAATGTTGGGTGTTGTGTTGAGGCACAAGACAGTTGTTGAAGCGTATGTAAAAAGCTTGTCTGCTGAGTTACCAAAGTTGGATTGCATGGTGTGAAAACGCTTTGACCACTCATGATAGCATTAGTCTTTTTTGTAATGCTCCAGTATTCTCCAGGATTTGTTCTGTACTATCTGTTTGTTTGTTTTTTCTGGATTGTAGATGATTGTGAAGATTCCAGTCCTAGTGTAACGGAGGGCAAGACCTCTTCGCCGCTTTCAGAGAAGCAGCTCATCAAACGCCCACGGATTGGTAGTACATACACACAACGCGTCAACTTTGTTATATTGCAGCTCCAAATGAACTTGGCACCCGGTTAAAGTTCATTGATTTATTCAAACTGGATTCAGTCAGCCATGCTGCTAATATGTCAAATTGCAGTACTGTAATGTTAAAAAAAAAGATTGTCTTTTGACTTACTATAAAAGGTCCTTCTTTTCTTTTTGTACTGTGAACCTTTTAAAGAGTTTATTTATTTATTTTATAAAGTCCTTCATAGCTGACTGAAGCACTTTTTATGTGTTTGACCTTTCAATGTAAAGTACACGGGGTGGGCTGGCGGGGCCAAACAACTACACAATCAATCACAAATGTCATCGCACCAGAAAATGGTGAGCAACTCTCATTCCATTTAATATATTGTATCCAGTTTCCATAATACATCCAACTAAAAGTGTCTTTGAGTTTTCTCTTTGCTTCTGCGCATATGAAACATTATGTCCTTGATGCTTGGCATGAAGCTCTCGCATTTCCTTGACAGAATTATTAGTGTGAGTGGCTTGCTACCAACATCAAGATGTAACCATAACATTTGAAATGAGAGGAATGAGATGTTTCCATTCCACAGTAATGTGCACATGTAAAGGGGTTACTGGCATCGTAACTCTGTTTCCTTTACTGAGTATCATATTACCAATGACAGCCGGTTCTCGAGTTCAGATGTGTTGAACCAAAACAAGCTTACTTGACTAAGAGCAACATGATCTGTATGGAGCTATATCAGGGTCATAAGTTTTGATCATTCAAAAAAATACAATATATTTGAAAGTTCAAGTTTTTATCCTGAACTTTGAAAAATACAATGATGTATTCAAAAATAAAAATAAGTATTTCAAATGATTTTTCAGGTTGAATATTATTTTTTGATTCAGTTCAGCATTATTTTTTAATCAAATATTTATTTTCAGTTTCAAATCTTGTTTTTTCAGGTTTCACAGTTTTTTTGGCCTTCGGATCTTTATTTTCGCTCTCAGACTTTTGGCAATATGTGCAATATATGCCGTTAAAAACTGTGCAATATATACCTGGCTGCTAAATCCTCAGATCTTTTATGGGGTGTGTATTATGTAAATTGTGTAATTAAAAAATAAATTACTATTTACTTTTTGATTCTTCTTGCTTTAGGTAACATTAAGCTGTCTTTCTTAATTGCGGATACGTAATTTCACAATCGACTGTAGCACAGTTTATTGCTCTTATACCGCGATTGTTGCCAACTACGATGCTCAACAGCTCGCTTAACGGAACTTTGAGGCTGGTATCAGTTTTGTTTCCCACCAATCACGGGAGTATTGTGTATAGAAAGTGTTGAGTTATATTTCTCGCGCTACCTTACATCCATGAAGGCAACATGACAGAGGGAGGGCTGTCACGAAAAAAAAAAGATCTGAAAGCAAAAGAAAAAAAATGTGAAACCTGAAAAAACAAGATTTGAAACTGAAAATAAATATTTGATTCAAAAATATTGCTGAACTGAATCAAAATTAATATTCAACCTGAAAAATGTTTGAAATACTTATTTTTATTTTGAATACATCATTGTATTTTTTTGAATGATCAAAACGTATGACCCTGATATAGCTCCATACAGATCTGTTAATGTGCAGCACCTGAATTATTAATTTAGAATTGTATATAAACAATAATATTTTACATTTTAATAATACTATCAGAAATATACCTTTTATTTAAAGTCGCTCAAAGTCACTTTACATCTCATAACATCTCTCTTTAGATATATAATGTGCAATAAGCAACAAAGCACAAGTAATACAGTCAAACATAATTTAAATCAACAATAAAATATGCAATTATTAACAGAATGCAATAACTTGCACAAAAGATGTATTCCATTTCACTTACTGTTACTTTTTACACACTTTGAATGTTGAGTGTTATATAATAACTTTGTTTTTGCAAATTAACAGAAATGTTTCTTTGAACCTGCTATTAAAAAGTACTAAATATTGTCATTGCAACTTTGCAACGTATCCTCAAGAAGAGCAATTCTGCCCTCTACACAGTTTATAATGTTTGATTCCCTCAGATCACTGGGAACGGTACATCACTGGAGTGATGCAGTTACTGCAGCGAAGGTGGGAGTGACTCAGTGAGCACCCGGTGAGGGACGTCCAGCTGGAGAGTGTGTGGGTCAGCCTGAGAACGCCAAACAGAGGGAGGGACAGACCTGATCAAACCCCTGGATCAGAAGGAAAAGGGGGCAGAACACCAGGTTAGCATGATAGCGTTCAACATGTACTTCCATGTGGTACATGTAGATGATAGAAACAATAAATGGGTGAAAAAACAATGAACCTTTACAGAAATTCATCATAAATACACACCATTATTCTAATCATGCATTAATGAAGTCTGCTCGACATGAACTGAAACACATTTTCACCAAACAGAGCCCGATGGGGATTATGACTTCATGGATTCCAGAGTGACAATGGAGACCTTCCTTAAGGGATGTGCAGGGAAGGTGACAATTGTTGTCGGCCCGGCTGGATCAGGAAAAACTCTGCTGATGTCTTGTTTAGGACAGCAGTGGGCACAACGACTCATACGTTTAAAACATTCATCATTCAGAGTTCGGCAGGTAAACTGTTATTTTCTATATACTTTGAGTGGGATTCAACTTAAGAGTCAATATTTTATTGACATATCAGTATAAATGATTGGAATTTCTCAAAAAAAAGACAAAGAAAGACAAATTATAAAACCACTCACCCTTAAAGCACATGATACCTAAAATAAATATCCATGCCTATGGAATGATTTTAGAAGCATGAAAACAAATAAGATCAAAACCAACACATGAGAACACTAAGGATATGAAGGTAGCACCTGTAGGAAAGTTAGCAGCAACATCAATCACCAGATGGACGGCAGTGCTGTGTTTTTGGTGTTAAGGAGGCGGACAGCTTCAGGATATCTGCTGTTCTGGAACCTGGATGTTCTGGTCTTAATGCGACTTAAGCCCCGGACACACCAAGCCGATTTCAGCCGTCGATAGATGTCTGGCCGTCGATGAGCGTCCTGTCGCCCTACTCAGATTGGTGTGTCCCGCGCCGTCGTTTCTTTTCGGCCATGCCGAGGCTGTCGGCTGTCGGCAAAATAAATCACTCTGATTGGCTGTTCAGCTTAGCGACTCAGTGCATGAGAAGCCAAAACGGAAGGGAGGTACGCAAACAAACGATTAAGAAGGCACACACAGACGGCTATTATTTTTCATTTTCAAACATGTTTTCGATTATAAGTCGTCATGTGAAACAGTCTGTGAAACAGTCTGTGATGGACGAGAGTGAAAATGGAACGCACACGCTATTTGTTGTTTGTATATATCACACAGTCTGTCTTCCGGTTGTTGCCTCTTTTGAATGACGAATACACACTACCGCCGCCTGCTGGTAACGAGAGTTATTGCCAGTCACGCATGCGCAGTTCGTACGTGCTACTTGGCCGTCGGCTGAAGTCTTTGCGGTGTGTTCCAGTGCGACTGTTTGGCCAAGACGCAGGAGACGTGAGGCGACACAACAGTCGTGTTCCGTCGGGACGTGCTCTTTGGTGTCAGCTTGGTGTGTCAGGGGCTTTAGTCCAGCAAGTTGACACTTAAGGCAAAATGTCACCTGGAAACTATTTCTGGCACCAAGTGGTGTAAGCAAATAACCCATACTGTAGGACCAACACAAACACTTAGCAGCTACCAGTTCCATCTCAGAAGGAGCTCCACCAATTTCACACATAAGTGTCGATTTACAGGTCTTGGGAAGTATGTGTGAAAAACGTTTTATAGACCCCTTTTGTTGCTCCAAATGAGGGCTGCTTGAAGCTGATGCTGAACTAGTTTTTCATGTTTCCCTTGCAATGGCCGGCACTTTGGCCCAAACATGTTTGAACTCAAGCACCAACAATCTGTCGCCACTAGTTCTTTAAAGTCCGTTGGGTTTGCTAAAAGGTTTTCCAATCCTGTATATGCCAGTAGAAACACATTCAATGGCTCCCTGTGGAGTTATGTGTTGATCCAACTTTAATATTTGTTGGTCAGGGTTTAAATATGTGTCGTCTGGCGTAAGGGTCAATAATATATAAAACAATGATATACTTCAAGAGTACTTCAGGAATTCAGCATTGAGCATTGCACGATTTTCAACATTGTCAGGCTCATGATTATCAAAAAAGGAGAAACACTGCACATTTGCTTTTTGCTAGTAGAGGCTATCCTCAATTTTTACAGGCTCCCACTACCTGTTAGCATCTGGCATCTGTTAGCATCTAGCTCTCCTCTTACAAACATTTAGCCATCCCTGCTTATACAACATCTTGACGCAGTTTGTCATTGGTGCATGGGGACAGTAATTTCCCTAAACCTTTCACACTCAAGAATGCCATCAAACCACCCTGAGGATGATGTGCTACTTCAAATAGCAAATAAACAGATAACAGACCTTAAGGAGGATATCCGACGGCTTTCTGACGAGCTGAAAGAAAAAGAGTCTCTCGTGTCGGGTCTCATGGAGGTAGCATCGGTGCAGTCTAAACAGCTTGCCTCGTTCAGTACAACTATCCATGACACAGTTCTGTGGGATCCTTCCACCTGTCCACGGCCTTCCGAGAGCTCGACACCTAGCCACCAGCAGTCGGGGTCTGAAGTGGTGCGCAGGAGCTTTTTGAATGGGGTAACTTCACCGCCTCGCCTGGGCCTTCAGAACCGCTTCGCGGCCCTGTCCGACAATCCGGTCCATCCAGTTGATGCTCCCGCGGCACTGACCCGTCCAGATGATCCGGCCCGTCCAGCTGGTGCTCCCGCGGCACCGACCCGTCCAGATCTGCACCCTGCCGCCTCTGCAACTTCTGCGCCGGCAGCCGACAGCATTTGTGCTGCTACCCAGGCCACTGTGGAGTCAACTCGGCGTCCCTCATCCCGTCCGGCGATCACCTCTTCACGTCGTAGACTCCTCAAAGAGGCCGTGCTGAGACACTCGGGAAGTTTTTCGGGTCCTGAGCCGGCAAGGAAATCCTCTCCGAGCCCAGCTGTTCCTGCACGGTCACCACATCCTCAATCACCGGCACCTCCTCGTCCCCTGTTCGCCCCAACCACATTAATAATCGGGGATTCCATAACCAGAAACATCCGATTTTTCAACGCGGCCACGCGCTGCCTCCCTGGAGCCACAGTCCCGGTAATCCTGGATAAACTCCCGGGGCTGCTGCACTCACTCCCGTCATCTGTCAATAGACTAATTGTCCACTTTGGGTCGAATGACACAGCCCGCCAGCAGTCAGAGCTGACAAAAAAAGATTTTGAGAAACCTTTTAATCTTCTACGGAGCTGTGAAAAGTCGGTTTTTATCTCAGGTCCGATCCCAACGCTGGCCCGCGGAGCAGGGCGTTTCAGTAGGATCCTCAGCCTCCACACTTGGCTCCTATCCGCTCACGATTTAGGTTTTATTGACAATTTTAATCTATACTGGGACCGACCCGCCCTCTTCAACACTGATGGAATCCACCCCAGCAGGTTGCACAACAGTGCAGCTGTTCTTATAGAATCAACCCCTCCCAACTTTAGTTTTAATAGTCAGGCAAGACTGCATAAGAAAGGGGGTGGAGTTGCTATTTTGTTTAATGATTTATTTCAATGCAAGCAGACTACGTATGGAAACTTTGCTTCTTTTGAATATGTGGCCCTTCAGCTGAAATGCTCCTCTCGAGCTGTGTTCCTAAACATCTACAGACCACCCAAATACTGTGCAAGCTTTTTAGATGATTTTACCAAGTTACTGTCTATACTGTGTATTGACTTTGACCGTTTAATCATCGTTGGTGATTTTAATATCCATGTTGACAATCCCCAGGACAGAGGGGCTAAAGAACTGTTTTGTGTTATCGACAATGTTGGACTGACTCAGCATGTCAAGGGTCCGACGCACAATAAGGGGCACACTCTGGACTTAATTATCTCAAAGGGTCTGAATATCTCTGAGGTTGTGGTGACTGATGTTGCGCTCTCCGATCATTCCTGTGTTTTCTTTGAGAGCTCTATTTCCGTCCATACAGTTTTTAAGAAAGAGGTAACCACTAGACGTCACTTAACTGAAAATGCAGAGGAAATGTTTGCTCAGATTTTTACTCCCTCAATTGCCCATGCTAACTTCTCAGTAAATGAGCTAGTTGATCATTTTAATTCCAAAATAACAAATGTCATGGATACCATCGCTCCCATTAAAACAAAGGACGTATCTGGCAAGAAAATATCTCCATGGAGAAAGGCCATGACTGTGAGAACAGCAAAAACTGAGTGCAGAAAAGCTGAACGCAGGTGGAGAAAAACAAATCTCCAAGTTTACTTCGAAATATATAAAGAGAGACTCTGCGTCTATAATCAGGAAATAAAAAAGGCACGACAGTCTTTCTTTTCTGACATCATTACCAAAAATAAAAACAACTCACGTGCCTTGTTTGCTACCGACAGACTAACAAACCCCCCAGTGTCAGTAGCTTCAGAATTTCTATCCACCAGGGCCTGCAATGAATTTGTCTTCTTCACTGACACAATCATGAAAATTAGACAGGCAGTCAGTGCCTCTGCATCAGGTACAGCAAATGTACTGCCCCTATGTCCACCTAAAGTCAATCCAGACATCATGACACAATTCCGTCTGAAAAATGCTAATGACCTGGAAGACATTATTCAACATCTGAAATCCTCCTCCTGTAGCCTCGATATTATTCCGACAGGATTTTTCAAAACTGTTTTTCACTGCATGGCCTCAGATATACTACACATAGTAAACAAGTCTCTTCACACAGGTGTATTTCCGCAGGCCCTGAAAACTGCAGTAATTAAACCGCTCCTAAAAAAGCATAACTTAGACACAACCGTAATGAATAATTACAGGCCAATATCAAACCTTCCTTTTTTAAGCAAATTGATTGAAAAAGTTGTTTTTCAACAGTTGAGTCATTTCATGTTTTTAAATGACGGTTTTGATGTGTTTCAGTCGACCTTTAGACCTGACCACAGCACTGAAACTGCACTTGTAAAGGTCTTAAATGACATTCATTTGAACACAGACAGTGGCAGAATATCAGTGTTAGTATTATTAGATCTCAGCGCTGCATTTGACACTGTTGACCACAACATATTGCTAGACCGTCTAGAAAACTGGGTGGGAGTTTCAGGAACAGCTCTAAATTGGTTTAGTACCTACGTAAGTTTGAGAAACCGGCTCGAGATCGCTAGAATTTGAAAATACACAACCGGAGAAAATCTGCCACTTCCTTATAGAGCCCCTCCTCCAACACACACGAACGCGCACATGACCAATGAGGGCACGAGATAAGTTTGTGCACAGATGGAAGGCTGACAGGCAGGTAGGCCATCCAGTTATTTTAGCCGGGCCGGCTAAAATGATTGGTCGTACTTTTTACAGCGCCACGGCTTCCACAGATGATATTTTTGTATGGATTTTTTGTCAAAGCACTTCAGATATTCATTGCTATCGGGATGTTAAGAGCATTCCATGGAATATAACAAAAAGTGTATCTCGAGCCGGTTTCTCAAACGTACCTACCCTACCTTTAAAGGACAGAAAGAACGTTGTCTCAATAGGCAACTACACATCAACTTTGACAAATATGTCATGCGGGGTTCCTCAAGGCTCCATCTTAGGACCTTTGCTTTTTAATATTTATATGCTACCTCTGGCTGAAATTATTAAAAAGAGCGATCTAAGCTATCACATCTATGCAGACGACACCCAGATTTATTTTAAAATCACACCAGGAGGCTATTCTCCGATTAGAACACTGAGCAAGTGCATTGAGCACATCACTGACTGGATGACTCAGAACTTTCTCCAATTGAACAAACAAAAAACTGAGATCATTGTTTTTGGAGGAAAGAAGGACCGATCAAAAGTAATCGCAGAGCTTCAGTCGGCAGACTACAAAACCACTAATAAAGCCAGAAATCTAGGTATAGTGATGGACTCAGACCTGAATTTCAACAGCCACATTACAACAGCTATTAGGTCTGCATACTATCACCTGAAGAATATATCAAGGATTAAAAAACTAATGTCACAACAGGATTTAGATAAACTTGTCCATGCTTTTATTTTCAGTAGACTCGAATACTGCAATAGTGTATTCACAGGGCTGACAAAAAAATCCTTCAGAAAGCTGCAGCTGATTCAGAACGCTGTTGCTCGAGTCCTCACTAACACTAAAAGAGTGGATCACATCAGTACGGTTCTGAAATCTTACATCTCCAGGATGTACCGTGGTGGTCACCTGTCATGCAAGAACTGTCAGCGAGATGGAAGGCTTATCCGACAAAGTGGGGCATCTGCTGGGGTGGGAACGCCATGAAATCAAGGAGTATGTGGACAATTTCTTTGGATTAAAAGTTGAAAACATGTTTACATTGTGATATTTGTTATTCTGCTTAGCATGTCTGTAGAATGAGGTCCAGACATTTTCTGGGTTTCCATTGGACACATGAAGCACACAGAAGGAAATTGTCCATTGCATAAGTTCCCACTTTCTGAAAATACTCAGCTTGTTTTAGGCAATGGGTGGCATCTGGGTAAAGCGTGCAGGCACAACTTGATGCAAAATTAACTGTGGTCTCCTAGTCTGTGTCCTGAGTCCTCAAAAATTCCTTGTATTCGTCTGATGATTTTAACGTCCGTCCTTACCGACAAAGTTCATGATTCTCACCGTCTGATGCTATCCGTAGATGCTTTGCATCTACGGATTGGAGTGTGTTTGAGGACAATAACATCAACACACACACGGACACTGTCATCTGCTACATTGGGAAATGCATCGATGACGTGGTACCGAAGGTTTCTGTACGGACATTCCCAAATCAAAAGCCCTGGGTAAACGGTGAGGTGCGCGGCAAACTGAAAGCGCGCACTCTCGCGCACACAGCGGGAGATTTGGAGGAGTACAGGAAGTCTAGGTATGATCTCCGGAGAGCAATAAAAAATGCAAAGAGACAGTACAAAGAGAAGGTGGAATCTGACTTCAAAGGCTGTAACACTAGGAATATGTGGGCGGGACTAAGGACAATGACTGACTACAAAGGAGCAGCGGGGGGTGCTGCGGGAGTGTCTGCGTGCGCATCTCTCCCAGATGAGCTAAACAGTTTTTTTGCACGCTTTGAGAGCAGCCAGGCTGTGGAAGTACAGAGGGACCAGGAGCTACACTGCCCTTTTGTTTTAAATAGGGCAGATGTGTGTAAATCCTTTAAAAGGGTTAACCCACACAAGGCTCCTGGACCTGATGGCATCCCTGGCCGTGTTCTCAGGGTGTGTGCAGTTCAGCTGGCAGAGGTGTTCACAGACATCTTCAACAGGTCCCTGCTGCAGTCTGTAGTCCCCACATGTCTTAAACACTCCACCATCATTCCTGTCCCCAAAAAGACAATCATCACCTGCCCCAACGACTACCGCCCAGTAGCACTCACCTCCATCATAATGAAGTGCTTTGAGCGGTTAGTCAAATTATTCATCACCTCCTCCCTCCCTGAATCTCTGGACCCCCTGCAGTTTGCCTACAGAGCAAACAGGTCCACAGACGACGCCATAGCCCTCACCCTCCACACTGCCCTCTCACACCTGGACCCGAAGAACAGGAACACATATGTGAGAATGCTGTTCATTGACTACAGTTCAGCATTCAACACCATTGTGCCCTCCAAGCTGGCCATCAAGCTCAGAGACCTCGGGCTCAACAGCGCCCTCTGCGACTGGATCCTGAACTTCCTGACGGGCAGACCCCAGGCAGTGCGGGTGGGAAACATCACATCCTCCACCCTGATTCTTAACACCGGTGCCCCTCAAGGCTGCGTGCTCAGCCCTCTCCTCTACTCCCTGTTCACCCACGACTGCGTGGCCACACACAGCTCCAACACCATCGTGAAGTTTGCTGATGACACGACCGTCATCGGCCAGATCACAGACGATGACGAGACGGCATACAGAGAGGAGGTCGAAAACCTGACATCTTGGTGCCAGGAGAACAACCTCCATCTCAACATCAGCAAAACAAAGGAGCTGATTGTGGATTACAGGAAGCAGCAGGGAGAGGGACACGCCCCCATCGCCATCAATGGGACTACGGTGGAGAGAGTCAAAAGCTTCAGGTTCCTTGGGGTCCACATCACTGAGGACCTGACATGGTCTCTTCACACCACCACCATCACCAAGAAAGCTCGACAGCGGCTCTTCTTCCTCCGCAGGCTGAGGAGGTTCAAAATGGATTCCAGGATACTCTGCAACTTCTACAGGTGCACGATAGAGAGTATCCTCACTGGCAGCATGACGGCCTGGTACGGCAGCTGCACCGACCTCGATCGTAAGGCTTTACAGAGGGTGGTGAAAACTGCACAGCACATCACCAGGACGGAGCTGCCATCCATGGAGGACCTTTACTCCCAGCGGCTCAGGAAGAAATCACTACGGATTATCAAAGACCCCCATCACCCCAACCACAAACTGTTCTTTCTGTTGCCGTCTGGCAGACGTTACCGCAGCATCCGGGCAAGGACAAGAAGATTCGGAGACAGTTTCTTCCCGCGGGCAGTGAGACTGTTAAACAATTGAACTGTTGAAACAACATCAAACATTCAACTGCTACTCAGTAGTATGTATCTAATACCTAATATATATATATCATTCCAATAACTTGTATATAGACTCATACTGCACTATTCCACATCATAACTTTATTTCATTTTTATAACTATTACTATTTTTGTATTGCTCTTGCTCTTATTGTTATTATGTTATGTTATTATGTTGCATTGTTGGAGAAGCCTGTGACATAAGATTTTCAACTGCATAATTACTCTGTAGCTATGTCAGATTGACAATAAAGAACCTTGAACCTTGAACCTTGTCTTTCCAATAACAACTGAACATGACCCTACTTGATTTTGACATTTAGTTTCCCATATGCAGCTCCTCTGTTTAATGCCTTGAGCATTTTAGGGTTGCATTACGGGTGTGAAAGGGGATTTATAAGTGGATACCATTAACAGATACAATGACAAGGGGAGAACATGCATACTTGCAGCAACCGTGCCCCACATGCTGAGTTATTTAGTTGGTTGAAGTTATTTTGGTCACTTGATTTGGGTCCAGTAGTTATTTTGTATTGTAGACAAATACTTATTTATATAATTTTCCAAGTACCTTCAAAATATAGTTGCAGTGAAAGATGATTCCAAAAACTTTCCTTGTAATCTCAAGCACTTCTTGGCATATGAAGTCAATTTTGAATGCGTATGCTGCTTTCCAAGTTTCAGGAAATATCGCCGGATGATGTTTTCATCCACCAAACACTGGAACATGCAGCAGGACTATTTTTTGAGAGAGAGAGAGAGAGAGAGAGAGAGAGAGAGAGAGAGAGAGAGAGAGAGAGAGAGAGAGAGAGAGAGAGAGAGAGAGAGAGAGAGAGAGAGAGAGAGAGAGAGAGAATTTAGGATGTAATCCTTTCTCAGACCATTTACATGCACAAACACATATAACAGACTACAGGAGAGGGGAAACCCCAAAAAGCATAATAGGGCCCCTTTCTTGCTAGTTTTGATTTGGATAGAACTCGTATAATGCAATCCCTCAACCTTTTTCACCTACACATATTTTAAGTTACTCTGGGTTACCTTTGCTCTGCTTTAAGATGGCCTGGGCTTCACCATGCTGTGTCACATAAGATCACTAAACTGCATATAATAACAAGAATCATAACAGATGCAATAAAAAATCAAACTTGAGAGACAGGACTATGTCAATCAAGCCTGTTTGAAAAGGCTCCCGCAATCATAAAATAGGTCTGATAAAGCATAACAAGCAAAAACAACTATTCTATGGGTTTAAGATTACTGTGATATCTGTGGATTAGGGGGGTATATGCGCTGACCTATCAGGCAAAGGGTCAGTGGTTTGACCCCAGCCTCTCGGATTACATGTTGAAGTGTCCTTGGGCAAGATACTTAACCCCAAACTGCTCCATTGAGCATTGAAGTGTATGTAAGTCACTTTGGATAAAAGTGTAAGCTAATTACATGTTATACCAATCATTTCTTAATTGATGTCTTAACTGCATGGGTCACTCATCACACAAAGCTATCGGGCCGCAAGCAGCAGATCTTCTTCTTTCCAGCCGACACCTCCCCGCCATGTCGTCCCTCCCTGGAAGAGGAAATGACGACATATTGACAGATGGAACGAATGGTAGAGCCCAGCCAACTCCAACAGAAGCCCAGATACCCCCCACCCTTACCCAGATCTACCTCACTGTGCTCTGTGCATTGCTCAGCCGTGACCCTGACGCAACAGAGTGCAACGAAGGGTCAAAGGCCACGTCACTTCCACAGAGTAGAGCACTGAACATTAACGCCATTAATAACCTCTCGGCACTCCATAAATAACATTTAATTTCAATCTATTTGATTGACAAAGTTAATTCAGAGTCTGATCTCCGGTTATGAAAAGCATTTTGTACAAAGGGAACTGGAATCCTGCGAGATTTCTTTCAAACAAATAAAAAACTGTCCAACCGAATAATCCAGAATCCAATCAAATTCATAAAAATCAGCCCACCAGGGATACTAAATGGCCACATTCTGGTTAAAACTGCAATTTTGGATCCTGAAAATGGCAGAAATTGATTCAGCATCCTCAATGACCCCCAAAACTACACCAATATCGTCCAAAAAGACAGTTTTAAACTATTGTCTGCATAGGCTATAATGGTAATGAATGCAAATTAACGCCATTAACGCAATTAACGCAATCTGGCAGTTGCTATGTGCTCGGGATCCGTACTATAAATATCTAATATACAACTATGGGGTACTCAACATTTCCGTGTTCACAATACAACTCTATGAGCTGTCAACTAGATCAAACTCCTGGCAAGATTTATGAGCCAAGATAGCACAACAACCTCAAAATGTCTCCAGAGAAAGCTACTAGTGCAACATATTCATTTAATGAGTTCATTTCCAACAGTTGCATCTTCTCATCATCATTCATTATATAAAGTATCAGTGCAGCAGATGTTTTTTTATTATTTGTGTTTTCTGTCTCTGTGCAGTGTTGTGTGCACTCTGGGTCGGTACCGATCTGAGTTGTGTGAGCTGAGGCGTAGAGGAGAGCAGGATCCTCTTTATGAAAGAAGACATTTCTCTGGAGGTTTTGGACTTTTCTATCAGGACAGGACTCTTCTCACAGGTCAGGCAATGCATGGACAATAAGTTTGATTGAGTGTTAACTGTTTCTTCTGAAACTAGGGGGCGGTATTAGTTGTGTATGGAGGCAGGGTTTTCAGGGGGTGGGGCAGAGGGTGGTGTATGTGTGTGGTGTATGTGTCTGTGTATTTTTTGGGAGAGCATCTGTCACCACACTTTCTTTAAACCATAATTAGGTTTGCTCAGTGAGCAACACATGTAGAACACATGTTCGGGAAGCATGAAACATGTTATCACTCAACATTGGAGGGGAATACTCATGCATTTGTATTGGGAGTGAAATAAGATCCGCTTTACCTTGAGTGATGGGGTATCTGCACTATTCTATAGTATAAACAACCACAATCAATCCCTCTGCAACAAACTTTGGGATTTTAGCCTTTGCAGACCAATATCTTGCACAAAAACCTGTATAACACACTACAGAAAGGGAAAACCCCAAAAAGCATAATAGGGCCACTTTAAAGCTGGTTTGATTCAGGTAGCTCATATAATACGATTACCTGTGCACTTTGAAATCGCCTTTGCACACCTTCACATGTCTTAAATTATTCTAGTTGACCTCTACCCTGCATGAAGCTGGGCTTCTAGAGGATTCTAGAGTTGTAATAGCTTTGGTGACAAAAGAAATTGGTTCAAAAACAATTGACCGTAAATAAACATCCTCTTTCTACTGTACTGCCCCTGGGTTCAATTCTCACTAAACACAACATTCCCTTCCACTGTTACGCCAACGATGTACAGATCTATCTGCCTCTCAAAGCACATGTAAAACACTCACTACAGCTGTTGATGGACTGCTTGACAGAGATCAATTCCTGGCAGAGCAAAAATGTCCTTAACCTCAACGAGAGCGAGACAGAGGTCATCTTTTTTGGACCCCAACCTCCAGCCTCTCCGTTTGATATTCTGGGTTCTCTCAATGAAAACATCCTCCCCTCTGTTATGAACCTTGGAGTGACTTTCGATAGCGCCTTTAAATTCGATAAGCAGGTCAGCTCCGTAGTCAAAACCTCCTTTTTTTAAATAAGACTATTGGCCAAGACCAAGTTGTTTTTATCTTTTAAAGACCTAGAAAGGGTTATTAACGCCTTTGTTACCTCGAGACTGGACTACGGCAACGCTCTGTATGTGGGTATGGACCAGGCCTCAATTAAACGCCTGCATCTAGTCCAAAACGCAGCTGCACGTCTTCTGACTGGCCACAAAAGGCGTGACCACATCACCCCAATTCTGGCCTCACTACACTGGCTTCCAGTTCAGTTCCGAATTGATTTTAAAATAATTGTATTTGTTTTCAAAGCCCTAAATGGGCTGGCTCCGGCCTATATAGCCGAACTCCTCCAGCGCTACACCCCAGCCAGAGCTTTAAGGTCTGCTGACCAGCTGCTGCTGGTAGTGCCCAAGACCAGGCTCAAAACCCGAGGGCACCGAGCCTTCGCAGCAGCTGGCCCGTGGCTCTGGAACACTCTGCCCCTCCATGTGAGGTCGGCCCAGACCCTAGGGGTTTAAATCCTCACTAAAGACTGACTTCTTCTCTCTGGCCTTCTAGTCAGAGCGGAGCACGACTCCTGACTTTTCCCTGTGTTTTTGTTTTTATATTTCTGTTGTAAATTATTGTCTTTTCTTGTGATTGTAGTAATGTGTTTTTATTACATGTTCAGCACTTTGGCTCGACCAAAAATCGTTTTTTAAAAGTGCTATATAAATAAAATGATTTGATTTTTACATTACATTTCATTTAGCTGATGCTTTTATCCAAAGCGACTTACAATTACCAATTACAGGGACATTCTCCCTGGAGTAACTGAAGTGCCTTACTCAGGGGCACACTAGTGGTGGTGTTCCTGGCGGGATTTGAACTCACAACCTTCCGATCGTCAGCCCACCTCACTATCCATTAGACCACCACTATCCTTGATTTGATTTGATTAGACAGTTAACTTGTTAAATAATACAGACTAGAAAATAATGCTTGTGTAAACTCCCTAAAATGGCATTACTGAACATATTACAATGTTTTCAGCCAGCCAATAAGCAAAAATGATTAAAAAAAAAACCACAAACATATTTGACAAATGAAGTGAAGGTTGCATCGGCATCAAGGAAACAGCGAGAACAAAGCAAATGTGCGTGACTCAAGTCCCTTTAATGCTAACTGGTAAAACGGGCACAAAAATAGAAAAATGAATTACCTAATCCAAGACAAGCTTTCCCTTGTGAGCTATCTTTGGAGGCCGCATGCAAGACTGAGATAGGAGAATACACTCTGGTATCCTCAAACCAAAACTTGTATCGTTGGTAGTTATCTCCATCTAAAGCAGCAGCTGAACCTGCTGAGAGATTATTATATAATAATAATAATAATAATAATAATAATAATAATAATAATAATAATAATAATAATAATAATAATAATAATAATAATAATAATAATAATATTAATGCAAATCAAGCACACCAAAGTCACATATTGGATAAACCTGAGTTTATATTTTGGATTGACATAAGAGAAAAACTAATTAAGTATGACATTGTGTCCGCTCAAAACCCCGGTGTAAGTGTGATGTGAGCGATTATTTTGGAACACTTCAATCTTAAAATAAATGTAACATCTTTGAATGTAAATATTACCAACAGGAGATTGCAAATTACAAAATCTTGTCATTTTATTGGGTGACAATTAAAAATACACAAAAGTGTTTTTCACACCAGGGACATTTGAAAATAACTTTGGTCAACAACTGGAACAAGGCTGACATTCAAAGTACACTGCATAGAGCCAAAAATGGACTTGAAGATATGTCTGCAGAGTCAGTCGAAGTGTTAACAGCGTGACATAATGAGTGTGAATAGTGTTGGAAAAGACAACCACATCATCAAGATACACATTACAGTTGGTCCCTGTTTTTCATGAGTCAGAAGTGGAGACCTACTTTGGTGCATTTGAGCGCATTGCTGCTGCTCTGCGCTGGCCAGAAGATGTGTGGGCCATACTTTTACAGTGCAAGCTAGTCGGCAAGGCTCAGGAGTCTTGCTCTTCAACTGAATACAACTGTAATTGTGTTTTGGGGAATGATATGTAAGGAAATATTTCAAATAATAGGCTATGAGGTTTCTAAAAGTAGTTTGGTACTCTATTTATGTAAATTCACTGAGGAAATTATTGCAAGTGACAGATAGTTGATCAAAATTCTGCTAATATCCAGCAAGAAAGCTTTCACAAGGTTTAACCTGTTAAGCACCGAGCCTGTTTTTCAGGTTTCAGGCTCGAAAATGACATTCCCAAAACAAATGACTACAACTTCACTTCTAAAAGGGTTATATGAATAATTTCTTTTATCAAAGCAAGGTTACATCTGTGAGTTGGATGTAGAAGTGTCAGAATCAATATAGATTTTTCTCAGTCAGAGTAAATTCAGATGGAACATAGTAAAAAAAGGTAAATTCTTACCTCCGCCTAAAGAAAAAACATTACTTATAGTGAAAACCACCCTTGAATGATGGGTTAGTAGACTAAAAGCTTTAGGAATCCAAACTATAACATATAATAAGTACCCTGTATCAAGATTGAGGCAAAACAAGTTAAATTTGACCTTTTTAGAGAGATTTAGCAAAAAGAAAGTTCCAGGCGGAATAAGCTTTCGGCACATTTGGGTACATCTGGTTCCATCAGTGCCATTTGACCTTTTTCAGGTACCAGACTATAAAAATGATGTATTACATTGAATTATCACCATAGGTATTCATTCCATCCAAAGAATCTTTTTTTTTTTTTAAACTTTTTTTTTTTTTTTAATTTGTGAAAAAAAGAAAGACCCGCCGACGGGGGCTTTGGGGCTTAACAGGTTAATGTGTGTGTGTGGTCTATAACAGAGAGACACACAAGTATAATTAGAATCTCTTACTTAAATATATTATACCATAAAAAATAAGCATAACTTTACCCTTAATCGTACTATATAACTCTCTAGGGCTAATTCACTGATCAACATGTAGGTTGTTATAAAACCATTACAAATATAAACCGCACTGATAGCTCCTTTAACTTACAATGAGACGGGTTAATATGTCATCTAAACATTAGAGATTGCCAACATTGTCAAACATAACACTTCAAATGGAGAAAGTACAGCTAAATAATGCTAACATTAGCTAATGTAGCTTAGCTTTATATATCAATAACAACCTCAGTTAGCAAACTCCAATACAACTCAAATGCCGTGCAAGGCTCAATAATGTCCATTTCAGTGTGAGTAACGGTGACTTACTATTGGTCAGCGACGCACAAAACTCACACGCCATGTTGCCACATTTAGGTCGTCTGACGGGCCTCTCTCTTTTTCTCCTAACTCCAGCTGCGCAGCTCCATGTCCCATCAACAGACAACAAATACTATGCCAGATTTGCAATGCTGGGGAGTAGCGACGCTACCGGCTTAGCTAACATATTCAGTAGCTTTACGTAGGCTTTGCTACTTTAAAAACAATGTAGCTTTCCCTGAAGCAAGCTACTTGTACCACCAAGTAGAGGCTTAGCGGAGCGTCAGCACCTGATGACAATGGAATCTGACGAGGAAGACGCAACTATTTCTTGCACCAAAATGGGATGGGCACCGGAACCTGATATTATTGCAGTGAACAAACACATTAATACTTCTTTCGGTTAACTACGATGCTTTTACACCGCTCACTCTGCTGCTGACACGCACCTCATCTGCCCCAGTTACACACTCTCAAGATGGCACTCGTAGCTACCCACATTCAAATGATCTTCAAGTGACCGCTTGCTCCTGTTTACAGACCTGCTGCGATACTGTCCAGTGTGATAGTGATGCCAAGTGACGACTTTATATAACAAAGCTCTATTCAAACCAATGCTTTAAATGTACAGATGTGATTGTGAGGAAGCGCACACACTCCCTCACTAACATACTAGCTTAACTATTTGTTGTTAAGAAAGGTAGTCTATTTAAATTAATTGAACAGTCTTTAAAACTCACAATCACAAAGTAATCCCCATGTCCTTTGTTCAGAGCTGGAAGCCATCTTGTTCCAGTGCTTTTGAAAGAAAACCCTCTCTCCATGTATTGGTTTTTCATCTGCACCTCACATTGCAACAATGATCATAACAGTTAATGAAAAGTACATTTAAGAGTAGTATTGCCTTTTGACTTCAAGCTGTATACGTGTAAAGACAATTAATGGCTGTATCATCCACAGAATTTGTAGTTATAAAAACTATTGTTTGTAGCACTAAATGTAAGTGTACTTCTGTCTTAACAGGTGCCTATTCAAGATCAATCCAACGGTGCTTTCATTGACTACAAACATCGCTGACTTCGAATGGAGAGAGTAGAAACGCACCCATGTACACACGCACACACATAACTGGTAGATTTCTTTAGTGTTTATAATTGTTATCTTTGTCACAAAATGTTGGCTATTGTTAAATGTTGAAATGTTTCATTGCCGGTCTATTTTGCTTTATTATTATTATTATTTCAAATATATCTTATTTAATGTTTTTATTTTTGTGATGTATATTATTATTTTCAAATATATATGATATATAAATATATATATTCGTGTGATCTTTTCTGCAAAACATCTGACAGTTAAAGTAAACTTGGGCTTTTGCAAAGTAAAATGACATTTTACATGTAAATGGTCTCAGATTTCGTGAAGTTTGCTGACGACACGACCATCATCGGCCAGATCACCGACGGTAACAAGACGGTGTACAGAGAGGAGGTCAAAAACCTGACATCTTGGTGCCAGGATAACAACCTCCATCTCAACGTCAGCAAAACCAAGGAGCTGATTGTGGATTACAGGAAGCAAGTTGTCCCAATCCAAAAGGTGGGATCAGTTGATTTGAAGAAAAATAGGTCCAAACTTATACAGGGTTTTTACCTTCTCTCGTTACAACATTATAATCATACTAAACCTATCATGCTGTGATCATGTTCTAATATGAAACTTTAATTCACAGTTTTACATTTATTACCATAATTTGTAACTTCAACTGTCCAATTCAGTTGTGACATTTAAAATCTTCAGAATTTAGAGGCATTTCCTCATAAAAGACCGGTGATAATAAAAAGCACATTCAAACTTTCATTCACAAAATCAATTCACATCAATTCCATACCTTTTTTCCGACACAGATGGCGGGTACCAACATTCACAAACACATACCTATATCCCGCATGTATTCGGAGGAAGATCGTCACAGGTGGCGGTTACTAATACTCACAAACCCACTCCTATCATTCCACTCATTCAACCCAGAAATTCACTCCACTTTCAACAAAGAAATTCGAGAGATATTTACCAAGTTTGAGAGAACCTTACAGAGAGCAAAAACCCAGCTCTGAAGGAGAGCGCTTTACCGAGAGAGAGCATACCAGGGGAACCCCCCCCTCTCTCTCACTCTCTCCAAAAAAAGGAAGTTCCTCCCCATCTGCCAGTGTCTTTATGCTCGAAAACAGGATAGAAAAACCTAAAGACACCTCCTCCATACCCATATTTGTGGAAACTGGACATGGCCTCTGATGTACAGGACTGGACATGACCAGACATGTGCTATGGCATAAGACACACCTTCCCATGTTTGTGTAAAAAGGACATGACCCCTACTCTGCAGGACTTGCACAATATTATTCTCGGCTATGACATAACCACCTTTTTGGGCCTCAATGTATTTCTCCTTAAGTCAGGAGCCCCCCTCCCTGAGAACAAACTGCCTCTTTCTTATCAGTGACACTCATAAACCATTATAGGCCTTTCACTCAACTTAACAAACCACTTGTGTTTTGTTTATACTGTAAATATAGAAAATCATAAAATATGAAACATTTTCATTGTGGGTTATACAAGAATATAATTGACTATATTTGATTATAACTAACTTTCGTTTTAATTATTCAACCTAATATGAAGATCTCAACAGTGGTCAAACTTGTCAGGTGTTGCAGTCTCAAAGTCATGTAGGTGGGTCCTCACATAATGACTAATCTGGAGGTATTTAAAGAAATCCGCCCTAGCCAGCCCATACTTTTCCTGAAGCTGCTGGAATGATGCAAATGTACCACGGATGTATAAATCGCCGACGCTACCCATTCCTAACTCTCTCCATCTGTCAAAGGTTCCATCCATAATTGAAGGGGTAAATGATGGGTTTAATGATAGGGGAACATTGAAGGACAGGGCCCTAAGTTTAAGTTGTTTTGTAATTTGTCTCCAAATCTGAATGGTATTATGAATAATCGGGTTATTATTATAGTATGACTTTTTAAGACGCACGGGAGACATAACTATGGCACCAAGAGAGGAGGGTAGGCAGTCTTCTCGTTCCAAGTCAAGCCAGTCTGCGAGTACAACTGTCTCGTCTAACCAGTAGGAGACACAACGAATATTCTCCGCCCAGTAATAGCGCATAAAGTCTGGCAGAGCCAGCCCGCCTTTCGTCTTAGTCTTGCACAAGTGACCTTTCTTAATCCTATGGGATTTATAGTTCCAAATAAAGGGGAGAATTATCTAATCTAGTTTTGTGAAAAAGGCTTTAGTGATATTTAAAGGTAAGTTCTGAAAAAGGTATAACAGCTGAGGGAGAAAGATCATCTTGACCGTCTTTACTCTTCATTTACTATTTCCATGTAACTACTCTCTCTCCTCTCAATAAGTGATCGGGGGCGTCACTCTCCAGCTTAACCAATCACTTCGCTCTATTCCCAAGAGCCTATCATAGCGCTCTGCTAAACCTTTTAAATCTGCTCTCCCCCCTCTGACAGCTGTCATTTCAGGTGACTCAACGCAACTCTCCTCCACCCCCTTATCACCTCCTGTCCCTCTGAATCCAGGGTCAAGCTAAGCCCCTCCCCTTCAGACTGACCCAACTATCCTTCACCACCACCAGTGTCTAGACCCCAGGGGCGTTTCATCAGATCGGTTCTGCCCTCCCGAATGATACTTCCTGCACAACGGGGCCGAATCGCCAAAATCACCATTACATTAATTTGTGTATCTCTGCAATAAATATTTATTCTTACATCAAAACCGTCTCTCCTGATTGAACTGAGGACATATTGTTTATCCCGTTTCTTTTATTTTTTAACAATATGATTTGTTGATTACAGTGTACTCTAACTTATTCTGAATATCTTATTGTGTGTCTACCATAGAACCTCTGGAGGTAAGTATATTGTTGATGTTTATATGCATATAGTTATCTATCTTTTTAATAACAGTTTCAACTTTAGTGCAATGCCTTGTTTATTACTTGTTTCTGCAGCTACAACTAAATATATAAGTAAATCTAATCTCATCTAAATAAACCTAAATAAAAAGTATTTTATTTCTGCTTCCAACCTGATTCAACGGAGGTGAAAGGACTTAAGGAATAATCCTAAAATTCCATCTTAACTCTGAACTCTAAATGAGCTGATTGTAATCTGTAAACACAAACAATATGCAGGAATGTGAGTCTGTTTCAAAGGCTTTTTTCATTTAGTTTGGTTTGATGATATAAACAGAACAGAATCAAACTGGAAACATCGTAAATATTCTCTATATCAATAAGTCATTGGTTCTTCTTTTAGACCAGAACAGACTGATAACTCAACAGGAACTATCAAACACATCCCAATGGAAGTTTCAAGTCACAACATTTCATTAACCAAACAGATTATTAGAGAAACTACTCTGCAGATGAATCAGTCAGTGGTTATAGTATAAATCAGAACAGTAGTATGACAAAAACGTTAAACATATTCAAAACTTCTGTTGATAAAGATGGAGTTTATATGAAGTCATGTATGAATATTGTCACACAGAGTTTATACAGTCAGACAGATTTTTCTCATCTGAATTGTCGTAGGACTAATTAATTGTCCTCTTTTTTTGTTGCACATGCAGATTTGACTTGGAAAATGTCAGGTTCAGAAGAGTCTCCAGGGTTGTCCTCAGTCTCTGGTTGTAAATGTCTCTCTGGATCTGAGTTCCTGGCTGGTTCTGGTCCTCCACAGTCCTCTCCATCAGCTTCTGTTTCCATGTGTTCAGCTGAGCTGCTGGCTGGAGGCTCTGCCTCTCTGCTCTCCTCAGTTTGAGTTTGATGAAGCTGTGAGGACTGACGACCAACACACTTATGGCTTTTGACCTTATGACTCCAGGTAAATCTTTTGTCACAAACACTGCAGCTGTATGGTTTCTCTCCTGTGTGGATTCTAATGTGGCACTTTAAACTTCCTCTCACTGCAAAAGATTTCTTACAAATTGAGCAGATGTATGGTTTCTCTCCTGTGTGTATTCTCATGTGCAGATTTAAATATCCTTTCCATGCAAATGTTTTCTCACAGACTGAGCAGCTGAAAGGTTTCTCTCCTGCACTACGTCTTGAATCACTGACAGGGTCTTGTTTATTTCTCTGAGAGTTTGAACCTGGTTCTCTGGTCTCCTTCCAATCAGCCCTGTCTTCAGTCTGAGGTTCAGAAGAGTCTCCAGGGTTGTCCTCAGTCTCTTGTTGTAAATGTCTCTCTGGATCTGAGTTCCTGGCTGGTTCTGGTCCTCCACAGTCCTCTCCATCAGCTTCTGTTTCCATGTGTTCAGCTGAGCTGCTGGCTGGAGGCTCTGCCTCTCTGCTCTCCTCAGTTTGAGTTTGATGAAGCTGTGAGGACTGACGACCAACACACTTATGGGTTTTGACCAGATAGCTCTGTGTGAATCTTTTGTCACAAACATTGCAGCTGTATGGTTTCTCTCCAGTGTGGACTCTCATGTGTCTATTTAAATCTCCACTCTGTGTAAAATATTTCTTACAAAATGAGCAGCTGTATGGTTTCTCTCCTGTGTGGTTTCTCATGTGGTGCTTTAAACTTCTTCTATGTGAAAAATATTTCTTACAGACTGAGCAGCTGAATGGTTTCTCTCCTGCACTACGTCTTGAATCACTGACAGGGTCTTGTTTATTTCTCTGAGAGTTTGAACCTGGTTCTCTGGTCTCCTTCCAATCAGCACTGTCTTCAGTGTCTTCAGAAGAGTCTCCAGGGTTGTCCTCAGTCTCTGGTTGTAAATGTCTCTCTGGATCTGAGTTCCTGGCTGGTTCTGGTCCTCCACAGTCCTCTCCATCAGCTTCTGTTTCCAGGTGTTCAGTTTGTCTTTGATGAAGCTGAGAGGACTGAGGTTCCTCTTCATCATCTTCACTCTTCACAGGGACAGGAGTGAATGTGGACTTGGTGATATCAGCCTCCTCCAGCCCTTGAAGCTGCTCTCCCTCCTGACTGCTCCAGAGTTCCACCTGTTCCTCTTTAATGTGTGGGGGGGGCTCTGGGTCCTCCTGGTCCAGACTGGAGCTCCACTCCTGCTGCTCAGGGGGAACCTCTTCTTTAACCACCACCAGCTGCTGGACGTCTGCAGGAAACAGGAAACACATATTCAGAGAAACTGTTAAGTGTTAGAATTTAAAATGTAATGACCATTACCAACATTAACATTTCAAATGCTTGCCTATCATTTAGCTAAGTCCCGCCCCCTTTGTATTTCTGTTGGCTCAATTGTCTGTCAATTACACCTTTTTTCCAGATGCTCCGGAGTTTCAGGAAAACAGGTGAGTTAGTACTGTAGCTGATATTAAAGGAAGTTATACTGCTTAGTTTGGACAGGGAGAGCGTGGGGGTGAAGTTTCTTCTTTTCTGTTTGCAGATATGAGTTTCTACATGTAGGTTTGTGTAAGTCATGATCATGTTAGTTATCAGGGTTAGATCTGCATTTACTGGCTGTATGAGCTGATGGTGCATTTTAGTGATTGTTTTTAAGGTAAAAGGGCGCTGCTATTGCAGAGCTCGCTGTGTCCTTCAATGCACACGTAGCAAATAGGTAGGAATGGAGGAGCCAAATCTCTTTCTTAAATTCTTAAATTCTCAAAAATCCACTCTTTTTCTCAAAATGTTGAAGTTGGAGTAATGAGGCTAATGTTAAAAGTCAAAGTTACTTTAGTTGTTGCATTAAAATATCAAACACTGAGACCAGTGTCAGTGTAAGCTTGCTCACTGCCACTCGTCTACCGGCAGACATCGATCCCCTATTGATATACAATTAAATAAACTTAACACTAAGTAAGGAAATCAGTGTTTGGTATATTATTTCTTTGTTGTAACAATGCTTCTTGGCAATAAATCTGATAACGTTGGAAAGCCTGTTTTCTTACCTTTCAAATGGTGCCACATTGGTGAGGAACATGCATTCGTGAGAGTTAATAAAGGGAGAGTTCAAAGAGAGAGGGAACAGACCTGCTCTGTGGATCTGAAGCTGAGGCTGTAAAACAGCGTCCAGTAGTTTCCGGTGTCTCTCGTTCTCCTGTTTTGAACGAGACAGTTCCTCCTCGTACTCTGCTATCGTTCTTTCAAACAGAACAAAGATGTCTTCAGCAGCCGCAGTGAGTCGCTGCTTCACCAACGAGAGCAGCACAACACTCATGTTTACTAAATCACCACTTCCTGTTAAACACACTGTTTCTCCGTGTGCTTCAGTCTCTGTTAGACACACCGTTTCTCCGTGTGCTTCAGTCTCTGTTAAACACACCGTTTCTCCGTGTGCTTCAGTCTCTGTTAGACACACCGTTTCTCCGTGTGCTTCAGTCTCTGTTAGACACACCGTTTCTCTGTGTGCTTCAGTCTCTGTTAAACACACCGTTTCTCCGTGTGCTTCAGTCTCTGTTAAACACACCGTTTCTCTCTGAAGCTTCCTGAGCTGCTGTTCAGCTGGACGGCAGGAAGCAGAGGTTTGGGAGGATGATGTCCCTGATGTTTAGATTTCTCCAGCACCATGGGGGGTCCTGTGTGGATGGCAGCTCCTTCCTCAGCAGATCCAGTTCTCCAGAATTGTCCTAATAAAAGAGAAAACAAGAGAAAAAGAAAAAATTTAATTAATCTTATTAACAAATGATGATTGCAAAATGATGACCATGACCATCCCTAAAGGATTATTTAAAATTCCGTACTGTTTTGGTTTTAAAAATGTCTATATCTATAAAAAACATGTGCAAGTGTTTGCTCAAAATACCAAACACACAGAAAACACGGTATAACACCCTTATTACTTATCGTAATTGCAAATCCAACCCATCAATTAGCATCGTGAGAGTACACAGAATCGATAGGTATCTAGATCATCACTCCATGATAAGAACTCACGACAACAACCTACCATAGCCAATAACAAATAAATGTAACTTATTGTTGTTGTTCATTCATATCTTATTTGACCTAGTTAACATTTATTTATTTATGCATATTTTTTTATCTCTCCAGTTTTAAACGATATTTTTGGTTTACTGTTCTAGTATACATTGGAATGATTTCAAACCTGTTTATCCCAATAATTATACATAAATTGTGATTAAACCGTTTGAGACCCACTGAGATAACTTAGACTAAAGTGAACTATCTAAACACTCAGAGTCCTTTACCTCACGGAGCTGTAGTTATCAGCCTCTCAGGAGAGAGCTCTCCTCTTATATCCGTTAGCGCAGCTAGCACCAGGTGCTAATAACAACAGCGCCGGTACCTCGCTCCCACGCTCACTCGCACTTTGGCTGTGAGCTGTGGGCACCAGATAAGCCAACATCCCCCACTTTCATCACTTACAGGGCAAATGGAAAATGTAACCGGGGTGAAAAGGGTGTTACATTTACTTAATTATGAATATTGTTACATCAAGGCCGAAAAGTAGGATGAGCACCAATGGTCAAAAAAGACCAGCGCAGCGCCCCCCAGATCTGGCGCCCTAGGTGACTGCCTATGTCGCCTATGCCAAAAACCGGCCCTGAATCCCTTCATGCCTTCACCACCACCAGTGCATTCAAAACGTGTTTTTAAACCCTTCTGTTCAAAGTTGATATTTTGTTTCTTAAAAGATTAAATCTTTAAAAACATGCTGTTTGCCATTTTTAAAGTTTGATGGAAGAAATGAAATATAGGTCACTGACGTGGAGCTTTAGGCCTGCAATGCTTTAAAAGAAAATGTTGGTGATTTTTCAGCTTTGAAGAGTGAATATGGATGTTAAATTCACAAATGAGCATGGATCTTGAGCCATGATGTTTTTAAGGTACAGAAACATTCAGAATGCATGACGATTCCTTCAAAGGTTTTGAAATAGACCCCTAGTACTCTTAATTTATAAAGTAATAATACATGTGAATTATTGAGCTCATTAGTGGCCTGACTGGCCCTCCTAATTTGGTCTAAAAAAAGTCAATGATGATCATTGTGAAGGGGTGTCCAGCCCATATCAATAACAGACCAAACTACAGGCTCATGTTTTCATGTTATAGTAGGCCTACCTTACATGAACCTGTTTGAAACCTTAATGACCCCATGATGTGATTAATTATATCTTAAAACCTTTAACAACTATATTTAACTGTTCATAAATATCTACATTTATGTATAAATGCATGTGTAGCAGTTAGACAAACATAATTAATAGATCTCATTATTACCTATTTTATGTGTACTAAAAAATAAAGTTTACTAAACCCCCTTTTTGTTTTAATTTATTAATCAGACAAAATGATTTGTGCTTAAAGTCTCAAACGGATAGACTAGATTATTCATTAATTTGCCTAATAGTTGCTTAAAATGCTGCAATAACATTTGCAATTCGTTTTTAATCTGCCATGTACGGTATCAATGGCTCTCAGCCACCGTAGTGTCGTGTCAGGTGGGCGTGTCGTGTAGGGGGCGTGTCGTGTACTTGCTGCGGCTGCAGCTAGACCATATTGAAAAGTTGGGCCATTTTATCTTCATGCGCCAATGAGCAACTCTCATAGAATGAGGCCCCGCCTCCCACGCTGTATCCGGGGTTGCGGTCGAATAGTACAAAAATCAGCTCCTAAGTTCTAACCCTATCGTCTATTCCTTGACCTCTGAGTGAAACGTCACAGGGTTAAGGAATAGTGGATAGGAGAATTCAAAAGGACTTAGGAGAAGAGACTGCAGTACTTTAGAGAATCGACTGCACTTTCACTATCCGACGTGTTTATGATGCGCCAGCGGACGTCATGAATGTGCGTCTGCTGCTGTGGGGAAACTATGGAAACTACAGTTTTCTATTCAGCGGACTACAACATGGATGTTTAATAAGAACGAGGGACTACTGTAAACTCATCTAGAGACTCTGCACCGTGCTCTGATGCTGTTATGCTTTATGAACGGGGACAACAGAGAAACATATTCTTCATGACCAAAGTTGGAATTGAAATAAAAAAGGAAAGTGAAACTTATGCTCGTCACCCTCTCCCTCCGGTCCACATTAATACAAATGATCCCAATACGTATGATTGTATGAAAAGATCTTAAAATCAATACAAATGTATTTATTATAAACGTTAGTCCTTAACATCTATCACTGTGTATATCACCATTCAAACATCTTTTAAAAGTTGAACAAACCCCACACAGCTCAGTAAAGACTGTGAAATGTTGACTTTATTTGATAATTTCAGTAAAAACTAACGTTCATATTTCTGTTTTTGATTATAATACTGATGAACGTTCAAAACAAAGCACGTTGGCAACTTACCACATACGTTTTAAAATGCTTAATAAGCACCGTAACTTTCATGATATAATTTCTCGTTCATAATCGGTTGTTTCCGTGAACGGCCGACTGTTGTGTGACGGCAAATGCCGCGGCCGCAAGGCATTGTGGGGCAGCATTTTCTCCTCTCCTTTCGGTTAGGGAGGTCCAGTGGTTCCTAAGCTAAAGGAGGTTATAAAGGAAGTTTGAAACCTCCTTTCCTTTCATTTAGAGAATTCGAACGGCACTTATCATGGCTGCCACTGAGGGACTTCCGGGTCATTTCACTCCGTTAGGAAGGTTCCTAAGCTAAATGGACTATTCGACCGCAACCCTGGTCTTATTATACATCCATGAGTGATTCTACAATTTAGGGTACATTCCATGTCCATTGATGATAATTATAATTATTCTAACTATTTTCTTCAAAAATATCATATTTGACCTATTATTGGAAAGCATGTTATAATATCACACAAACATTATGTGCATCCTATGCTTTATTTAGCTTGAAATGTGTCATGATGTTCTTAAATTGTCAGGTTTTGCCATGTCCGTTTTTCAGTTGAGGGTGTCTTGGTTTCAAAATAATGAATAAAAACCATTAAAGTAAATTAAAAAAATTATTCATTTATTTCCAAAGTCTAAATACTAAAGAATAATAACATATTTTTAATTGATTTCCTCCTTTAAATAATTTAAATATCTTAATATATGAATGTCCGCAAAAGTTCTGTCAACTATGTTACTAACAGAACTCCCCCCTTTAACTCAAAAATGGTTTGTCCCAATACCATGTCACCAGCATCACATGATGCCATGTTCCTCTTTGGCAGACATTTTGAACACACGGTGGTGATTGTCCTCTACTTTTTTACAATATTTTATGTATAATAGCACATTGTCAATGAGTATATTAATTGACCATCAACAATGTTACGTACATTGTTATGGTTTACAATTGTTTAATGATTTTAATTCAATTATATGTTCAAATGTGATGTTAACCTGTTCAAGAAAATGACATGTGGTCATCCAAGCAAGGCCTACCATTGAAATGATGGGTCAAAATAGGGAAATTGTCAACTATGTTACCCAGTACTGTAATAACTGTAGTAACTAATGGCACATTTCCACTACACGGTCAGCCTCGGCCACGCTCGGTACGGCTTGGCCTTAACAGGGCCGACTCACTTCATGCTGCGCTTCCATTACAGTTTAGGAACTGGGGTAGTTACTATAGTAACGCAGTGTAGGCGGAGCCGTGACGTCATCTTCAATGAGAACTCCAGAAACACAACACAGCCGTTAGCTGTTAGCACTCAGAGCTCACAGCTCCTTATATATGTTCAGAAACTCGACAAAAGTTAAACAAGTACACACCACAGACTGCCTGTGTCATGGAGAATACAGTCGCTGCTTTATTTATGTCTGTATAGGCCGTTGTTGTGAGTGTGGACGGTCGGAGCATATACTGCGTTAGCTTAGCCAATCTCCATCTAGAAAAACACGTATTTTAAAAGGTGTTTCTCCTGCCGTCTGTCTGCAGACTTGACAAAGCATTAATTCATGGTTTTTACTAACCGGTATCAGTATGTTGTTACTTCGGCATCATTTTGAAACGTGTATTACAATTAAATCACGGTCAAATATGTCCATCTTGTTGTAGTTGTAGCCCCCTTGCCAGCGCTCCTCTCTCTAGTTTAGCATACTCAGCCCGACTCAGCCCTGTTTGTTGGCCTCGATAGAACCACAATTTTCTCGGGCCAGAAAAGACGTGAAAAAGTGGCCCCGGGCCGGGCCGGGCCGGAACAAGGCCTAGTGGAACCGCAACCAAAAACGGGCACGGCACGACACGGCACGCTTAAAGCGAGCTCCGCGCTGTAGTGGAACTGCGCCATTAGTTGACAGGTAACCTAGTCGACAATTTGTACGACATGTAGACGTCATTACACATCATTATCAATGGAATTTTGCACTTCTGCCTTGAAATTAACATAGTGCTGATGGTTAATAATGTGTCCAGTCAACTATGTTATTTGCGTCAAATGTTTGACTTCATTGTCAACTATGTTGCACCTCATTTTTTCAAATTTAAAATATCTAAAATAGTGCTTCTGATATCCTTTATAGTATAATGTATATCTACACAGGTTGGAGTTTTACATGACATCTCTTAAAACTATCAAAATGACCTGTATGATAGTTTTATAATACAAAATATCCCTAAACTTAATGACAGTGCTGAACATATCACATGAAAAAACAAAACTTTAATACAATTATTTTTTAAACTTTAAAAAATCTTTGGATATATGGTAGAATAGACTCAAGAGCCTTTCAAATTAGATTTTACTTGAAGTGCAGGACTTAATCAAATGATTGTAATGACATCAAGTTTGTCCGTAACATAGTTGACAAACTGAGTAGTGAAAACATCCTTTCCCTTAAAATAAAAAAAAATAAAAAAAATGTTAAGCTTTGCAACTAGTTACACTGAGGAATATACTAACTTGAACCACTGATTGTTCTATTGAGAAAGAACACTTTCTTTGTACTGTTTTGTTGATGTGAAATGCACCCTAAATTATAGAATCAGTCGGGGTCTCTCCTGATTGAAAGTTAAACCCAATAGGCCTACGCACATTCATCAGTTATTAAAGTAGGCTAAGTTAAACCCAATACTCACATTTATCAGTTACTCCTCACGTGATGCTTTCTCTCTGATACCGGACCGACATTTTATTTGTTTCCTCGTCACCGGCGCGCATTGCATCCTGGGATACGGTGGGCTGCGAGGAAGAGGACTCTTCAAATCTGGGAAAAGAAGAAGGCCGCTCTCCAACCCGCCCCTCCCCCCCTCTCTTCTGTCTATCCGCAGAATCAGAAGTCCTTTATTGGTCCCACAGAGGGACATTAACATGGGTACAGCAACAGTGGAGATAGATGCTGCTCCCAGACCGTAGTGGAGGAATACAGGGGAGGACTCTCTGCAGTCTTCCCGGACTGAAGCACCAGGCTTCGGCTTCAATAACCCACTCTGAAATGAGGCACACAGGCAGGCTGTTCCTTGGGAGGCCGCTGTGTTTCCTCAGGACTTTGTTATTCAGCTAACTGGAGACAGACTGATCACTGCTGCTACTCCCGCTCTCTTCCGGACACACACTACGCTCGCTCACTCTCGCTCTACACATGCACGCGCCACATGCACGCGCCACACCTCCCTCTCTCTCTTAAAGGGATAGGCGACCCCACTCTGCGTCACCCTGCTATTATAAGATAGCTAGATAGATAGATAGATAGATAGATAGATAGATAGATAGATAGATAGTGTTGGAGAAATACTGTTTTCTCCGCTCGTTGGGTTTGTTTTAATGCACATTTATTTATTTCAAGAGACTTTTATTTCATAATGACACATTTATTTATTTCAGGGGACTTGTATTTCATAATGACACATTTCCATTTCTTATATGCAAATGAACGGGGCGTGGTTAGCTCACAGATCCAGACCAAAGCAACAGCACCGCAACACTGACTCAATAGCCGCGTTCACACCGGAGTACTTTTCACCGTACTTTTCGCGTTTAGTTCCGTTAGTACCCCTTATGTCGCGTTCACACCAAAAAGAGTACTTAATCTCGGGAACTTTTACCCCCATTTTTTTTATCACTGCTGCTACTCCCGCTCTCTTCCGGAGACACACTACGCTCGCTCACTCTCGCTCTACACATGCACACGCCACATGCACGCGCCACACCTCCCTCTCTCTCTCTTAAAGTGATAGGCGACCCCACTCTGCATCACCCTGCTATTATAAGATAGATAGATAGATAGATAGATAGATAGATAGATAGATAGATAGATAGATAGATAGATAGATAGATAGATAGACACCATAGATCACAATATTTTACTGACAAAACTGGAACGGTATGGCATCAGAGGGTGGGATTAGACTAGGTGAGAGATTATTTAAGCAACAGACAACAATTTGTTGAAATCGGTGAACATAAATCAGAATACATGAACATAACTTGTGGAGTACCTCAGGGGTCTGTGTTGGGTCCAAAGCTGTTCATAATATACATCAACGACATTTGCAGAGTATCAAATATATTGAAATGTATTTTATTTGCAGATGACACCAATATTTGTTGTTCCGGTGACAATTTGAAACAGCTAATGGAAGTGATAACAGCAGAAATGATTAAAAGAGTAAAACATTGGTTTGACACAAACAAATTATCATTAAATATAAGCAAAACAAAGATTATGTTATTTGGAAAAGATAAAACAAATCCACAGGTGCAATTAATACTAGATAACATAAACATAGAAAGAGTATATAAAATGAAGTTCCTTGGTGTGGTTTGAGAGCACAACATCAGCTGGAAACCTCATATCACTCATGTAAAAGCAAAACTGGCTAAGACTATCGCAATATTGGGGAAAGCCAGACACATTCTGGACCACAACTCATTATGCTCTGTATAACACACTCATATTGCCATGTCTGATTTACTGTGTGGAGATTTGGGGAAACACGTACAAAACCAACCTACAGCCATTATGCACATTACAAAAAAGGGCTATAAGAGTTATCAATAATGTTGGATATCTTGAACACACTAATGTATTATTCTTGAAGTCACACATATTGAAGTTCACTGATCTGGTTACATTTAAAACGGCACAAATCATGTACAGAGCAAGACATAATCTACTTCCTCGGAAATTAAAAACATTGTTCGTAGACAGAGAGGGTGGGTATCATTCGAGAGGAAATCTACATTTGAAACAACTCAAGGTCAGAACAACTCTGAGAAGTATGAGTATAACAATCTGTGGGGTGATTTTATGGAATGGTTTGGAGCAGGAGTTAAAACAAAGCACAAGCATAATTCAGTTTAAAAGGATGTACAGAAACACTTTTTGGGAAAACTATGAGAATGAAGAGAGGTGATCGAAGATGAGAAATAATTGTATATGTATGTATAAATGTAAATGTAAGTAGGAATAACTTGCATAATAACTTAAAGGACATAATTAATCAAGTAAGGGGTGGGAATTAATAAGCATTTGCTTCCTCCTACTCCCTTTCGGACACATATGATTTATTATTATTATTAATATGAAGACTTTTTTTGTTGAATATATAAATATTATCATGAATGTTTAACAATACGGTATTCTGTTTTTCACATTTGTTATTTTGTATTTGTTTTGTTTTTTATCTGTTCCAAATAAAGATTGAAATGAATAGATAGATAGATAGATAGATAGATAGATAGATAGATAGATAGATAGATTATTTATTGTTTTGTATTTTTGAAGAGTGCTTCATGTATGCTTGAACTTTGTTTAATGTTGTTGAGGCAAGTTTTCTTACCGGAAGTCATGTGACCTCTAGCCCGGATGTTTACAATGTTTGTGAGAGAGTAAAAAGGCACGAAAATTTGTAAACACCGGTCTAGGCAAATACGTTTTCACGCTGTTTCATAATTGTACCAAGAAGGAAATAAACATGATTGTGAACATCAGTTCGATGCGTAACGTTCTTTCAAGACCAAGTTACAGTGTGTGTACCTTTGCGTTTGGTTGCTGGTAAGGGAGACGAGCAAGCGCTTTGATCTTCAACGCCAAGCTCGCTTGTTTCCAATCCTGAGAGTTGCTGATTTTCCTCGCCTGAAACACACGATTAGTGCCATGAGTTAGAGAAGCAAATTACAGAAACACTGCACACTTATTCACAAGTCAAAACGTTTTCATAGCGGGCGAGAATATCTAGCTAGCTAGATGTTATTAGCCAGCTCGGGGCCGGCCTGCTAACAGTGTTAGCCAGTTCAGCCTAGCATGGCTAGCTCGATCTACTGAGCAAATAAAAGTACATCTGAGACCATTATTGTGCAGATTAAAACCCCAGTGCATGTAGTTGATTTTACCTTCGTCGTGGTCGTCGTCATTGGCAACTGAATCCGCCGTTTGAGCGGCCTCCCACATCATCGTGCCCGAATCGAAGGTCGATGCTGTGCCGGAGAATGAAGGTCTGTGGCCTAGCAGAGCATCCAAGCGCTCGTACCATTTACTGGTCTTCCGGTCGTTACCACTCTTGTTATAATAGTCTTTAATTTTTTTGTAGTCCTGCCTGAGTTTCTTTATTTTTAGCCGGTATGCCGTGGCGCTGTGCACGATTCCCAGGTCGAGTAACTTTTTCGAACAACGCTCGAACATTTTGGAGTTGGGTACTGGCTTCAGTAGCATTCCCTGGGTCGCATCCTCGGAGTAGATTTCCAGAAGCGCCGACACCTCCTCATCACTCCACCGCTTCGATTATTTATTGATGCTTGCCATAACTACTTTCAAAACAAACTACTCTCCGTTGGTGCGCTGGGTTTTTGTAGCGAGCAAATAAAATGGCGGCTCTACAAAACATTTCAGAGTTTTACGGGGCGCGGTTTGCAATTCGCCCAGCCAATCAGAACTGGGGCACTTTTTTCCCCAAGGAAAGTACGATCTCTCAGCAGGCACTGAAAATGGGGGTAAAAGTTCCCGAGATGAAGTGCTCTTTTTGGTGTGAACGCGACATAAGGGTTACTAACGGAACTAAACGCGAAAAGTACGGGGAAAAGTACTCTGGTGTGAACGCGCCTATTGAAGACCACTTTGGAGAGACTACAGAGCCAAGGTAAGCTTGTTAGCATTTTTAGCTACCTAGCGCCAAATGTTTTGATGTCCGTTTTTGTTTATAACGTCGCGATTTCGCATAATTCAGTGATAATGTGGGTACCCTTCAATTCTGTGTCACCTCACGATGTGAAACGATGTCATGGATGTGGAGAAAAGATAAATAATAAGGTTTTGTGAGTGATTTTCGGTGCAGTAATCTGTTAGCATTTTTCGCTCGTTGCTAATTCAGAGGCTCAGCGTTAGCATTGTGGGTTTTCTTTTGAAAAAAAAAAAAAAAAGATCAGTTAGATGAGTTTCTTCCCGTTACATGGATATAAAACATTCATAGTTTAGCCCTCAGACACTGTTTCCTGCAAGATGTTGCGGCAGTGCCCCGGTACCGGTTAAGGTCATAATAATAATAATAATAATAATAATAATAATTGATGGATTAATGTCATTATAGTATTTGAGCTTGTTTCAGATGAACTAACTACAGGTATGTTATCCGTATTTATACACTACCAGTCAAAAGTTTGGACACACCTTCTCATTCGAAGTTTTGTATTTATTTAAATTGTTTCTGCATTGTAGATTTATACTTAAGACATCACAACTATCAAATAACACATATGGAATTATCTAGTAAACAAAAAAGTGTTAAAAAAATCCAGAACACAAAGCCACCCTTTTTTAGAGCCTTTTTCCCCTGCACGCAACAATGGACTGGCCAGTAGTGCTATAAATTCCTGCAGTGTGGAGATGAGGGGGGGTATGTGAGTTGCTCTTGGGCAGAAGAGCACACAGGATGTCACCCATTTGTGTGACGTTTTGTTTATGCGTTAAATGCTAGATTGTGTCTGTTTATATCTACAATAAAGTACATCAATTGGACATGAAAAAGGCAGGCTACAATAAAGCACTTTACAAGGGAGGAACAGTGTTTCATGTCGGAATAAGCGTATTGTACATGTTCATGTATTGTACAGTAGTGTACAATACAGAGACATATACAATATTAAATAAAGTACATCGATTGGACATGAACCAGGCTTCAATAAAGCACTTGACAAGGCAGAAATAATGTTTAAAATGTTGGGGAAAGTGCTTTATTGTGGCCTGCTTCATGTCCAATTAATGGACTTTGATTTGTAGTATATATGTCTCTGTATTGTACAACATTGTACAATACATCGATACATCATTAATTGGACATGAAGCAGGCTACAATAAAGCACTTTACAAGGGAGGAACAGTGTTTCAAATGCGGGGAATAGTGCACCAAAGGACGGACTAAAGACATCCAGCATGTCTCCCTAACATGTGCACCACCACCACCACCACCACCACCACCACCACCACACATCCATAACCATGCGCACCATGAGTGCCTCCCCGGTGCTGATGGAAAGTGGCGCTTTAGCTGCCCCTGGGAACCTTAACGCTGTCCGCCCGACCGCCCCTCAGCATCCAATTTCGGCCTTCTTATTGGCACCACCACCACTTCATTTTTCTTCAGTTTTGGGCCGTTTGACCCGGTTCCTTCTACCTGGGGCACTCCCCAGTCCCGAGTGTCCCCAGTCGGCCCTTCCACTGAAGGGGTGGTGGTGCCAATAAGAAGGCCGAAGTTGGATGCAGAGGGGCGGGTGGGCGGGGTAGCATTAAGGTTCCCAGGGGCAGCTAAAGTGCCACTTTCCATCAGCACCGGGGAGGTGCTCTCCTTGGTGCTGAACCCTGTAAGGCAGAGGAGGGTGAAAAAAAGTTAGAGTGTGTGAACCTCCAGCCCAGAAGGGGTGGTGGTGTCGTGAAGAAGGACGAATATGGATGCTGATGGGCGGACAGTAAAGCACCACAAAATCCAGCCCCCTTTTAGGATTACCAGGGGCATGAGGTTCTGGCGGGTGTGAATATCTGGGTTTAGTCCGTGGGGGAGTGCTTAAGTGCGGGTCCCCGGGCACTCACGGTGTGCAAGGTTATGGAAGTGCCCATGTTAGGGACACATGCTGGAGGTCTTTAGTCCGTCCTTTGGGGGTCTTGGAGCCGCCAAAGAGAGGTGCATTTCCCGGTCTCTTTCCTGGAGGATGGAAATAACCTAAGTGCCCATGTTAGGGACACATGCTGGAGGTCTTTAGTCCGTCCTTTGATGCACTATTCCCCGCATTTTAAACACTGTTCCTGCCTTGTCAAGTGCTTTATTAGTTCATGTCCAATTTATGTACTTTAATTTGTATGTACATGTATATGTATTGTACACTGTTGTACAATACACATACATACAAATTAAAGTGCTTAATGTCCAATTAATGTACTTTAATTTGTATGGTATATGTGTATGTATTGTACACTGTTGTACAACACATATACATATATAATCTCAGGTGCTGCGTTGCAGCATTCAGTGTAATTTGCTTTCATTGGGTTCAACGCGTCATAGAGCGACCAAGTCATTTCATTGGACGAGAGGCATACTATGGGAGCTGGTCACAGGGATACATTCAAATTTAGTCAGTAATTTGAGGAACTGTCGAAATGGCGAACGCATTTAAGTCTCCGGTTTGGGAACATTTTGGTTTCGCAGTTACGTACAAGGATGACGGACAAAAACAGGTGGACCAAACCAAAGCTGTTTGTCGGCATTGTTCAACTAAAATGTGTTACGCGACTGGCAATACATCAAACTTGCACACTCATTTGAAAAGGCATCACCCGAACGTGAATATCACCGGTACCAAAAGAAAAATGACTGAAGTGCAAACCCAACTCCCACTAGCATTTAAGCCTCCACCACTCGCAAAAAGTTCAGACAGAGCCAAAGCTATTACAAATGCCAAATATCCTTATGTTGCCATGTTAGCAAAGCGCTACCTGGCTGTATCTGCTACCTCTGTCCCTAGCGAGAGGGTGTTCTCCACAGCAGGAGACATTGTTAGTGCCAGCAGATATGCCCTTTCGGCACACAATGTGGACAAGTTAATTTTTATTTAAAAAAAACATGAAAATACAATAACAAGCAAGCAAGTCCTAATGTCAAGCTGGCTGCTTAGGTGAGTACTAGTACAGTACAGTAGTAGTACTGATCCTGTTTCAATCACATTAGTATGCATACAAAGTGACAGGTCACACCCCCCACTAATTATGCTAATGACCCCCTTTGATATGCTAATGACCCCTTTGTTCGAGGTGGTATCGCGTGTAGGTGTGATATTTCCCCCTGTAGTAGATCCGAAGTTTATTCGTCTTAATGTTAAGGTTTTTCTGCTCTTGAGTCATGAATGTAATATGTGCACTGAAATCTATATAAAATAACATGAGTAGCTCGTGGCCACTTTCTTTTTTCAAAAGTAGCTCCAGTTTCGAAAAAGGTTGGAGACCCCACTAATTATGCTAATGACCCCATTTGATATGCTAATGACCCCTTTGTTCGAGGTGTTATCGCGTGTAGGTGTGATATCACAGTTAGGTGTGATATCCTTTGATGTGACGGTGAGGTGTTATCACGTGCAAGTGTGATATTTCCCCCTGTAGTAGATCCTTTGTTGTCTAATCTAATTACCCTTTGATGTCTGTCCTTTGATGTAAGGGGGATGAGGTGTTATAACATGCCGGTGTGATATCACACCGGCATGTTATAAGCCTTTGATGTCAATCTAAGTACCCTTTGATGTCTGTCCTTTGATCAGTGTTTGTAACTAGTGTTAATTAAGGCAGTCTCTTTGAAGTTGTGTGAGACTGTCTCGCACCCCGTCCCCCTCGCACCCCGTCCCCCTCTCACCCCTTCCTGTCACCCCCCTTCCTTTTGCTGTGATGCCTGAAGATAGAGGTGGGGGTGGAGCTAGGTAAAAAAAGAAATCTGTGCAAACTAAATAAAAAGCCACTCATTTACACTCACCAAGTCACCTAAAACGTTCAAAAAGAAAATGGCTAAGAGACGCATCGATATGGGTTTAATCAGTGAGACGCCTGTGACAACTTACCGCCATCCGTCGGGAGCGCCAGTCAAGAAACGGATGCAGTATCTGTGCCGGGTTCAGACCCTCCGTCAGAGGCTCTTCATGAAAATGGAGTCTGGATGTGTGAGACTGTCTCCACCCCGTCCCCCTCACACCCCTTCCTCTCCCCCTTCCTGTCACCTCCTGATTTTGCTATCAGCCATTAATTTTCACTCACTAAGTCACCTAAAACTTTTATTGTCCTCTCTAAATTAGATTCGTTTTTAATATGATTTGTGTTAACTAAGGATGTTCTCTTAAGTTGTATGGCTTGTGAACTAATGTTTAATTACTTTACTAACTACAAGGGACTCTCTTTTTGAAAAGAGGGTAATACTAATTTAAAAATATGTTAATGACCCCCTGATATTGTATTTGTAATGTTTAATTACTTCACACAACTTTAAAAGCCCCTATGAAGTTGTTGTTATCTAAGGATGTTCTTTTGAAATTGTATGGCTTGTGAACTGGATGTTCTCTTAAGTTGTATGGCTTGTGAACTAATGTTTAATTACTTTATTAACTACAAGGAAGTCTCTTTGAAGAGGGTAATAATAATTTAAATATCTTAATGTCCCCTTGATCTTGTCTTTTTTATTGTTTAATTACTTTATTAACTATAAGGAAGATGTACTGGTGTGTTTCCCTAGATCAGGGGTGTCAAACTAAATTTCAACCCGGGCCACATCAGCATTATGGTTGCACTCAAAGGGCCGGTTGTAATTTTAATTATATATAAATATACATATGTAAATATATAATATATATTATATAATGTATTATATTACATAGTTGGCCCTGCATTGGATTATTATCAGTTCTGTTAATATCTTCCTAAATAACTACGTCTGAAAGCAGAAGTCTAGGGCAAATAATTGAAAGTAAATATTCAACAATTACACCAATTGTATTGTATATTATATTCTTTGCAAGCTCTTGCGGGCCACATAAAATTAGGTCGCGGGCCGGATTTGGCCCCCGGGCCTTGAGTTTGACACCCCTGCCGTAGATGATGTAAATAGTCTAAGTGCCATGTTAGGGGGACATCACGGAGCTCAGGAGTCTGCCCTTGGAGGCTTGGAGAGCGGACAAAGAGAGGTGTATTTACCGGTGTTGAGCCCTGGATGATGTAAATAGTCCAAGTGCCATGTTAGGGGGACATTACGGAACTCAGGAGTCCGCCCTTTGAGGTATAGAGAGAGGTGACGGAGCTCTGGGGACACTTCTTCTTCTTCACAACACTTCGCTGGAACCACAGCGAGAGGCAGAGCTGCAGCCGTCCTATTCATCACCTTTGTCTGTTTCATTTACAACGCTATTTAATTAAAGTAACCAAATTGAACCTTTTCAGAGACTCCATTAGTCTCTTTATTTCAAGCTTCTCTCCTGGGACGGGAGAGAACCAACACAAATCAACAGCCTGTAGAAAACGGCTTATGCCACAATAGGATAGCAACAAGTAGTCAAGATAGTCAGTTTAGCTTCGGTTGCTGTTGCATAACTGCGGTCAACTCAGCCGTCTCTCGCGTTCGCTTGGTCAAATCAGCAGCTATTCATTTTTGAGTGCGCAATTAATAGCGCCTTTACGGTAATCGCTGTACAAGAGTAAAATAATGCATGTTTTTTTCTGCTTTATTTGCAATACAAGTCATTTGTACCATAAGTTCTTAATAAAACTGACACTGTTTGACTCAGTCCTAGTTTGACTGCTACAATAAAATTAAGTAGGCTACTTTTACTGTGTACTTTTTGGCTAATACTCTCTCAAAGTCCCTGAGAACAAAATCATGCCACTTCTGCTATATTTGATGAGATAAAATGATTTTTATCCATAAGTTCTTAATAAAATTGGTACTGTTGGACTCAGTACTTGTTAGACTACTACCACAAATACAATGAAGTAGGCCTACTTTTATTGTGTACTTGTTGAGTAATACTCTGTCAAACTCCCTTCCCGAGTACAATAATGCATGTTTTTAGCTATCTTTGATGAGAGATAAAATGGTATTTTGCCAAAAGTTCTTAGTTAAATTGATACTGTTGGACTCAGTACTACTTGGACTACTACCACAAGTACAATCAAGTACTTTTACTGTGTACTTTTTGAGTAATACTAGGTCAAACTCCTGTCCTGAGTACATTCTTTCATGTATTCTGCTATCTTTGATAAGAGATAATATCTATATTTCAGGTATTTATTTAAATAAGTAGTGACCTTTAAATAAATATTGCAAAACAAAGCCTATATCACCTGCAGGCTTAGCCAGAATGTATTTCTTCCTGCACTACAAGATTTCGATGTGTACACATCTGGGCCATTTATCGTGTAATTTCTCCAAACATATACAAATGCCTGTATTGGAGTCAAAAAGGTGCAGTAGAAGGACTTTAGCAGCATCATAAGAGGCCAACAAGAGTGGCAGGGGTGTGTCACTGTGCTGAAGGAAGGTTGTGAACAGCTATCCAGGATAGTCTCTAAAGACTTTCCAAGGGGTAACAATGCTGCTGCTGGAGTACTGATCTAGTGGATCTAGTGTTGATGTCATCTGTCTACCTTCTCCTCTTAAAATACTCTGTCTAACATTATCTGTACATTACATTATCTGTACATTACATCACATTACATGTCATTTGTTAGACACTTGTATCCAAAGCGACTTACATACATTCAGTACTGTGGACAATCCCCACAGGAGCAATTTGGGGTGAAGTGTCCTCCCCTGATTAGAAGTCCAGCACACTATCCACTGAGCCACAGCCTCCCAGTATTGTGAACGCTTTTAACGCTTATTAAATATAGCAGAAAACATGCATTATTCTACTCAGGAGGGGAGTTTGACAGGGGATTACTCAAACACTTGATTGTACGTGTGGGAGTAGTCCAAGAAGTACTGAGTCCAACAGTGCCAATTGTATTAAGAACTTATGGCAAAATATCATTTTATCTCTCATCAAAGATAGCTAAAAACATGCATGATTGTACTCTGGAAGGGAGTTTGACAGAGTATTACTCAACAAGTACACAGTAAAAGTAGCCTACTTCATTGTATTTGTGGTAGTAGTCTAAGAAGTACTGAGTCCAACACTACCAATTTTATTAAGAACTTATGGATACAAATCATTTTATCTCATCAAATATAGCAGAAGTGGCATGAGTTTGTTCTCAGGGACTTTGAGAGAGTATTACCCAAAAAGTACACAGTAAAAGTAGCCTACTTCATTTTATTGTAGCAGTCAAACTAGGACTGAGTCAAACAGTGTCAGTTTTATTAAGAACTTATGGTACAAATGACTTGTATTGCAAATAAAGCAGAAAAAAACATGCATTATTTGACTCTTGTACAGCGATTACCGTAAAGGCGCTATTAATTGCGCACTCAAAAATGAATAGCTGCTGATTTGACCAAGCGAACGCGAGAGACGGCTGAGTTGACCGCAGTTATGCAACAGCAACCGAAGCTGAACTGACTATCTTGACTACTTGTTGCTATCCTATTGTGGCATAAGCCGTTTTCTCCAGGCACATTTGACCTTTTCATTATGATTCTACGTGATAGTCGGACTCGGACATGACAACCTGTGCAGCCCATGTATTGATTCCATCTGATAGCTGCTATAATACAAAACAAAACTTCTGCCTGCTCTCCACAATGATCAATAACAGCGAACGGATGGTCAAAGTAAGGTACAAATAAACAGAATCACACGAAGCCTGGTTAGTGTTGCCTGACTTTATAAAGTGTGTTTGTTTATAAGTGTGTGGTTGCGTTCTAGTCACTTTGCTCAGCGCTACTGCTTGTTACAACTTTCATTTTCCATACTCGCCATAAACAGAGATGGGGTCGTTACTAAAAAAAAGTAATATATTACATATTACATATTACTTTAAAAAAAAGTAATATATTACACTACTTCGTTACTCTCTACATAAAGTAACTCGTTACTTTACTCGTTACTTTACTCGTTACTTTACTCGCAGGGCCGGCCCGCCCCTCCCTACAGGCAGATCACGCAGACTGCTAAAGTTTCAAATGTTCTCTTTAGTTCAGTTTCCATTGTCGCATAAGACTGATCCAGATAGCTCTGACTATGGCTGTCCTCTGTCTCCTGCTATCTGTATTTTGCGCAGTATATCTCTGAACGATGCGATGGTGATTCCACTGTGCAAATGGGCAACATTACCTCTACTATGAAGGCTGCTACAAGCCTGTCCATCTCTGCTTTGATTACCGGTCCTCCAAATTCTAATTTGTGCTGCTTCGGAGTTGGCGGTGGCGCACTCACAACATCCTCACTCTGGGTTCGGGGGTCCTTAGCTATTAGCTTCACCTTAGCATGTGTTCTTTGCAGGTGTTTGTTGAGGTTTGACGTGGTGTTTGCAGCAGTGGATAACAGCTTCTGGCCTGGACACAGTTTGCACCTCACCGTCACATTCCTGTCTATTCTTCGGACCAACTCAAAATAATGGGCATACCTCCACCCCTCGAAAGTTATCGCTGACTCTGCCATGTTTATGCAGCACTGCACGTGGAGATGTGGACGCACAAGTCGCGCAGATTACGTACATATAAACCTGCGGCGGAAACCCCTCTTGTCTGTCAGTGTGATTATGACTGATTTTATAAAAGTAACGAAGTAACGCGTTACACCCAACTCTGGCCATAAACTGTTATTATGGCTCAGGTTAATCTCGCCCCCTTCCGACGTGAGCGTGGTTCTTGGTTCTTGCCGGTCAGCCAAGTGGGGTCAGCTAAGAACCGGTTTTCGGTGTTTAGAGCCGGCTCCGCTGTGGCTGAAACAGGAAGAACCAGAGCTAAATCAGGCTGAGTGTGAAACCAGAGCTATTGAGTCAGTGTTGCGGTGCTGTTGCTTTGGTCTGGATCTGTGAGCTAACCACGCCCCGTTCATTTGCATATAAGAAATGGAAATGTGTCATTATGAAATACAAGTCCCCTGAAATAAATAAATGTCTCATTATGAAATAAAAGTCTCTTGAAATAAATAAATGTGTCATTATGAAATAAAAGTCCCATGAAATAAATAAATGTGTATTTAAATGTACATGTATACATATTTATTGCCTCATTTATTTATTTCAGAATTTATTTCATAGGCATATTTATATATATTTGTATTTATTTAATTATTTATGTATTTATTTATTTATTTAATTTTGGCTTAAATGGCATTCCATACGAAACACAGGAGATAACAACAAAGTCGTAAATCGAGGTGGCGCTAATATCAGCCGCAGGTGTCGGAAAGTCGGGTCATCTGCGATGGGTCATCTGTGACGTCTTCTGGACTTCCAGCAGTTGTGAGATAATGTAGGAGACAACAAGTATGTGCCTGTCTCCTCATAAAGATCAACAACCTGAAATGCCCTGCCTCCTCCTATCATAAAGAGGCAGCTGCAAGGTCGTACACAGTTCAGAGCCACACATGATATCAGTGCATTAAAACAAACCCAAAGAGCGGAGAAAACAGTATTTCTCCAACTCTATCTATCTATCTATCTATCTATCTATCTATCAGTGGCGGCCGGTCCATAGGGGCGCTAGGGGCGCCGCCCCACCTCTTCCCATATTGAAAAAAAATAAATAATAATAATTCAAATTAAAATAAAAAAAAAAAAATATGTTTAAAAAAAAATATATGTTTTTATTTTTATTTTTAATGAACAAGGTAAATATTATATAATTGGTATCAGTAAAATGTATAATCTACAATAAAATCTCGTTTAAAATTGTGTTACGATGTCTAAAGTTACTGATAAGTCACATGTTTCCTGCCTGGCCTTGCCCATGCACCTTCTCTCGTCTGGGCGCTAAGAGAGGAGCCTTCAACCAGTGCAGCAGCAGCCACCAGCAGCTGACTGTTGCTATCTGTAACGTGTAAACTATGCCGCGAAAATATAATTTCAGCCAATCAGCGTCGTCAAAGATGACGGTCACCGGGCGCCAATGTCAGCGCCCAGTGCAGTCTGTGAGTAGTTTGGACAGTGACTCGTATCCGGTTGACGCAGTAGTTGATGAGGATGGCTTCGTGTGCAGGTGGAGTCTCCGGACCTCGGTCCCCGGCTAATTCTGTTCAAGAGCTAATCTCCAATCCTTTCGAAAGGAGAAGTTTGGCAGATAAATTGTTGCTTAAAGACCTTGCACCGGACCAACCCGATTTGAATATATCGCAGCAATCTCGTGAAAAAGACAACATTTATACACGAGGCTTCACAAGTAGCTGGTACACAAGAAAGGCTTGGCTAGCTGGATGCAAACAGGTAAATGCTGTCTTTTGTTTCCCATGCTTGGATATCACTTTATATGTAGAGAGGAGGTTTCCCATGGTTGTTAGAAGTTTATTAATAAGTGGGCATTTATCACAGAAGTGATTGTTCTGTCTCCACGTTTGTTGCATTGTCTGTGATGTATTTTCCAACGGTTATAGCTCCTGTTCTGTCCCAGCAACACTACACGGTTTGCAGCTCCACCACATTTTTGGTTTATCTTCGGTGTCGCTTAAAATCTGCTTCCCATCGGACTAAAACCTCCACGTAATCTGAAGACAGATACTTGAAGTTATTTAAACCTTTTGCAAACTTTATGTTCTTTCTTGCTCTAGCCTTGCCAGTTACATTGTACATAACACATATATTATCATTATGCTAACTGGTTGTTCGTGTTAGACGATGTAGCTTTTTCATTTCTGAGTTATTGCTATATGTAAATAAGCCTGTTTGTAAATAATCCTCAGAGAAACAAAGAAAAAACACAATTTATGACATTTTGTGCTGTGGTTATTTTTTTTAAATTGCATTTATTCACAGTTCAGTTTGAAATGCTGTAGTGACTTGTATTGAACCACTTAAATATTTATAATTAATGCTACTGAAAAGATGCTATTAATTTTATATCTCCCATGCAGTTCACTGTAAAGCTACTTGGTGAAGGTGTTGGTTCATAAAACATGAACAGTTTTAAGAAAGAAAAAAACAGACCAGTTCTGAGAACACAAATTCCTGGTAAAGTAGTAGATGTTCAGGTTGATAAATAATATTTTCCACACTGAAGATTATGGAGGTATTGATCAGTCTTCTCATATTTTTAAGCCTCGATTTCTCCTTTCCCCCCCCCCTCTAACATCACCAGAAGTCATCATTTAAGGGGTCATTTCTCGAAAAAAATTTCCGGGGGGAAACCCCCCGGACCCCCCGGGTAGGTCACTTACGGTACGTCAAGAGCCCCACCAAAAAAAAAGACCACCGGCCGCCACTGCTATCTATCTATCTATCTATCTATCTATCTATCTATCTATAACTTATTGTAAGTCGCTTTGGATAAAAGCGTCAGCTAAATGTAATGTAATAAAGTATCTATCAATCTATCTATCTATCTATCAATCTATCTATCTATCTATCTATCTTATAATAGCAGGGTGATGCAGAGTGGGGTCGCCTATCCCTTTAAGAGAGAGAGGGAGGTGTGGCGCGTGCATGTGGCGCGTGCATGTGTAGAGCGAGAGTGAGCGAGCGTAGTGTGTGTCCGGAAGAGAGCGGGAGTAGCAGCAGTGATCAGTCTGTCTCCAGTTAGCTGTGTAACAAAGTCCTGAGGAAACACAGCGGCCTCCCAAGGAACAGCCTGCCTGTCTGCCTCATTTCAGAGTCGGTTATTGAAGCCGAAGCCTGGTGCTTCAGTCCGGGAAGACTGCAGAGAGTCCTCCCCTGTATTCCTCCACTACGGTCTGGGAGCAGCATCTATCTCCACTGTTGCTGTAACCATGTTAATGTCCCTCTGTGGGACCAATAAAGGACTTCTGATTCTGCGGACAGACAGAAGAGAGGGGGGAGGGGCGGGTTGGAGAGCGGCCTTCTTTTCCCGGATTTGAAGAGTCCTTTTCCTCGCAGCCCACCGTATCCCAGGATGCAATGCGCGCCGGTGACAAGGAAACAAACAAAATGTCGGTCCGGTCTCAGAGAGAAAGCAGCACGTGAGGAGTAACTGATAAATGTGAGTGTCGGGTTTAACTTACTTTAATAACGGATGAATGTGAGTATCGGGTTTAACTTTCAATCAGGAGAGACAGTTTTTGATGTCTATTGCCGGGAACACACGAATGAATGTAATGGTGTTTGGCTATTAGAGCCCGTTGTTTGTTCGGCCCGACGCGAAGGTTAGTAAAATCCCGTTTGAATTGTGTCACGAATTACACATATGATGTTTGTCAATTTAAAAGATAATTTTGCAAGTCAACATTTTTTAAATGTGTCGTAAAACTGTGAAGTAACACTTTTTTTTGTGTGAAACGGCTCGATGAACTACATCACCCGTCTCGCCGTCACGTTGGCACATTTCACTTCTTTCTTTCAGAATGAGGCGAAAAGTATTAAAAGAGGTGAAAATCACTACAAGTCTGGGCATCTTGAGAGCTGTACATACACAAAAGGGGAGTTAGTCGGTCCGTAAGAGCCAGCATGCAGGACCGGGATTCTGGGATTTGTAGTCTTTCTAGTTGTGTATTTTTCATAGTCTTATATTTCAACAGTTTTACGACAAACTGTGACTTTTTTTACATGAAAATAGTTTTTTAAGATTGACAAACATCATATGTGTAATTCGTGGCACAATTCAAACGGGATCGAAAGATAATCTTTCTCTCCCCATTGACTTCAATACATAATTTTTCCGAAATAAGGTCCCATGGGTCGGAAGTAGATGGGCGGGACTTCGCCTCTCACTATTGCGGCTTTCGCACCGGCGCTTTTCCCTTTCTAGCTCAGAGCTAGAGCTTTTCTGGTTCAGCTCCGGTTACCCTTTTCTGCTCCCGCTCTGTTCACACCACTCGGAGCCGGGATGGTGCTGCCGCTGCTGCGTCATGACGTCACCGTTTACATCGCTGATTTGCTCCCCAACGGAGCTCACAACAACAACAACAACAACAACGGGGGACTGCGTCGGGTCGATGATCGTGTTGCTTTTAATCATACGAAGCCAGATTAAATTAAATAACGACTTCTCCAACCTTATACTTTTCTCCAGAGTGCCGTGGTTCATTGTTTATTAATGTGTTTCAGCGGCATTTACCGACCGCTGCGGTGCTGGCTGCTCTTCCACGGGAGTTTATTCTCCCGTTAGCTCCGGGTTAGCTCACACGGCTCTAAAGTATTCACTGTCTGACTGTCACACAAGCAGCTGATACATATCCCCAGTTCCCCTTAAGTGAATGTGTGTCAGTCTGAATTGACGCTGTTTGGCATCACAACGCTGTTATGAAAGTTTCTCTGGTATAACATGGGTGATGTTAGCATAGCAACCAAAGCTAAACTGACTACTTGCTAAGCCGTTTTCTACAGGCACATTTTACCGGTGTATTTTTCATTATGATTCTACTTGTGATAGTCGGACATAAACAGAATCACACGAAGCCTGGTTAGTGTTGCCTGACTTTATAAAGTGTGTTTTTTTATATAAGTGTGTGGTTGCCTTCTAGTCACTTTGCTCAGCGCTACTGCTGACAGAGAACTGTCAATGCAAAGCTGCACTGTCCATGGTCCTGAACTACAAATTATAAATGTAACATTTCAGCAATCAGCATTGAAACATGTGCTATTGTAAATATTTTGCCGACTTACAAATTAGTGAGATACATGTGCCTGTCGGGGCGCGCAGATTTTTAAAATCCTTGGTGGCACTGAGGAGAGGGCCACTCGCAAGTCCTGTTCAACAGAGAGCCGTGACCTCCTGTTGTTCTTCATGTAAACCAGAGTAGAGAACGCCAACTCACACAGGTAGGTAGTGGGAAAAAGAAGAAGTTGCTCAATCGCGTGGTGGGAGATGCTTGGGTACTCCGATGCAGAAGCCAACCAAAACTGTTCCAGTGGGAGCTCACTAAATTTGAGTTTCAGTGTGCGGTCCACATGGAGCTCTGCGCACTCCTCTCTCTCTTTCATAGTGAGCTTTTCTGTTGAGAATTCCTGGTGGAATGGGTCTCGGATCCAGTCATAGTCCTCGATGTCAGCCACACGTGGAAGATAGCGGTCAAACCTCTCTTTTAAGGTCTGAAGGTGTTTGGCATATACAGCGCGCTCCCTAGCTGCCTGCGGCGCAGCTGATGCCAGCGGGAACATGTCCATGGAGCCCTGTTCCAAAGCCTCGCGCCACAGGATAAGTTTGCCCATAAACCCCCGAATCTTGTCTGTGGATGATAAAAAAAATTCATTCCTGCCCTGAAGCTTGGCGTTTAACTCGTTGAGATGCCCAAATATGTCTGCGAGGTAAGCCAGCCTGGCGCACCACCTCTCATCCGCGAGCTTGTCTTTATGTGGGACAGCGTGTTCACGTGAAAACTCCAAAAGCTCTTCCCGAAGCTCATGAAGACGGGATAGGACTTTCCCCCGTGACAGCCAACGTACCTCTGTGTGGAGGATCAGGCTTGGTGGTCGGCTCCCATCTCGGCGCACAGCTGGGAGAAGAGGCGAGATTTCAGGGGCCTTGATTTGATGTAATTCACCATCTGCACAGCCTGATTCAGCACCTCAGTCAACTCCGGGGGCATGGTTTTGGCAACTAATGCCTCTCTATGCAAAATGCAGTGTTTTTGTGCTCTCACCTTAGCAATTAATCCTTTCACTCTCCCCGTCATGCTTGCCGCACCATCTATGCAAAGACTGACGCACATATTCCAGGTCAGACTGTTCTCTTTTAAATAGTTATTAGTTACCCTGAATATTTCTTCTCCCGTAGTATGGCTTTCCATTTCTTTGCAGAAGAAAAACGTCTCTTTGATAGAGTCAGCATCAACATATCTGATGTTTGCCAGAAGTTGGGCAGCCCCACTTATGTCAGTAGATTCGTCTATTTGTAGGGAAAATCTGCCGCTCGCCTGCAGTTTCTCTGTCAAATGTTGCTCAATGTCTTCTGACATGTCGTTGATTCTTCTTTTGATGGTATTATCAGACGACGGCATCTGGACCCAGCATGACACCTATAATCTTTTTGCAAGCGGGGAGGATGAGTGTCTCCGCTATTGTGTGAGGTTTCTTCTGCTTTGCAATGAGCTCCGCTAGCATGTAACTAGCCTCCATTGCCTTTTCAGACACTTTCACACAATCCAACAAACGGTCTTGCTGCCTCTGGTTCAGATCCCGCGCTCTTTTGAAGTAGGCCAAGTTTCTCTGAACATGGAAGGGATGTTTGGTTTCCAAGTGCCTCTTCAGCTTGCTTGGAACCATGTTCGCATTATCTAACTTCTCCCGACAGACGACGCACTCGGGCTGAGGATTGTTGACATCCCCGGTCCAACTGAAACCATAAGACAGGTAACTTTCATGATACTGTCTGCTGACAGTTTTGTTCCTCTTTTCTTTCGGTGGTGGGTTGTCGGCAGTCTCTGCTCTGGTGGTTGGTGGTTTGCTCCTCACAAGAAAGCGCTCCATGTTCCCTCTTGCGTGTTTCTTTGTTTTAATGTTGTCCTTCAGCCTTCGATGTGTCACGGTCTTATAATTCCCACCTGCAACTGCGTTAACAGCGAAATATGGGGTTCTGTGAGGATTTTTTTTTTAAAGAATTGTTTTTAGGTATAGAGTTTGCCTCTGTATTATGAAATGAGTGCATACAAAGTACTGATATAGTAAATTAAAAAATAATTATTTTTGTGTAGTTGTATATTGCAATAATAACGTATGGTTGTCACAAAATCCCACGGCACACCCGGACTTGCCTCGCGGCACACCGTTTGGGAACCACTGGTTTAGATAACAAAAATATCTTTATTCTTTTAAGCTTTAACCTGTTACGACCTGAGCCTGTTTTTCAGGTCTCAGGCTCGAAAATGACATTCCCAGAACAAATGACCATATCTTCCCTTCTAAAAGGGTTAAATTAATAATCTTTGTTCTCAAAGTAATGATAAACCTGTGACTTGGATGTAGAAAAGTCAGAATCAATATAGATGTTTTTTATTTTAAAGAAAATTCAGATTGAACATAGTAAAAAACTGTAAATTAGTGTCCGTCCAAAAATTCTTTTTTACTTATAGTGAAAACTACCCTTGGATGATGGGTTAGTAGACTAAAAGCTTTAGGAATCCAAAGTACAACATATAAGTACCCAGGGCTCTCGACTAACTTTTTTCACCATCCTCCCGGAACCGTCCCGAAATACAATCTAAGCCGTCCCGAAATTAATGTGGACCGTCCCGAATTTAAAATATTAGTTTTTCTACATTATCATTAGTTAAAATCATTCAAAGTTATCTTTAACATAAATACAACATACAAATCATTAGATGATAATTCATCAAACTTTTTATTTGAGTAAAAAAAAACACATCAACAAATAATATATTTTAAAAACACACAAACAAGAAAGTTACTCCAAATGTAATCCAATGAAGTCCCATCCAATTAACAAAAATCCAACACTCTGTCCTGAAGACAGAACCCAGAGTAACCAGGATGACTGTAACACAGTCAGGAGACCTTGACATATTAATTAGTCTTGGAACTGGGGCCTTCTGGTCCTGCAGCCACTACTCCACCACTTGGTGACCGCTTTCTCTGCATTGAATTGCTGTGCAGGAGGGCCATGAACTGAGATGTGCAGGAGGAAGCTAAGCATCTCGTTAGACAAGCAAGACCTCCAGTCTGACTTAATTCTCTTCATGCTGGAGAATCCACGCTCGCAGCAAGATGAACTCATGGGGAGCACTTGTGTGATCTCCACTATGACCTTCATTTGCTTAAACTGGTCTTCCCTTCCAATAGCACCTGTAAGTAGCCTCTGCCACAGCACCTGGGGTTCAATGTGCCTGTAGTGACGCTGTACGAGGACTTTCAGGTCAAGCCACTCTCTCTTAGCTGCCTCTCCAGAAGTAAAGTCCCCGCATTCTGCAAGGATGGATTGGAAATGCTCCATTAATTCAATGAGCTCAGCATTGCCAAATGTCGCCAGTTCAGCTGCGTCTTCTGGCCAGTTAGACAGATCAAAGAGGGTGGAGGTTGCCTTCAGAATCCCTGTCTCCAGATTCCCAAAGCGTGCTGACAGAAACCTACACAGGTCGTTAATGAGGCTGAGCTTTAGTGAGTTGAAGGTGGAATTGTCTGTTTCCCTCCTGTTGAGCTGGACATTCTGCCAGGTCTTTCCAGGTCCAACCTCATCCAGTACCTTCTGGAGCCTTGGGCCTGGGTCTGTCTAGGTTTGTAATAAAAGGAAAGAAAAAACATTTTACTCATTGTAATCCATAAAATGAAAACGTTTTAAAGTATGTTATATTGTGATTATAATAATAAATATTTGAAATGTGTATAATATATGGAATATTTACTCTGATGATGTTGATAATGTCTAGACTTCCAGGCGTACATTATTGACATTTAAAATATTTCTTATTATATAATAACAGCACAAAATACTTCCAGTTTTTCAATAATATAATCACAAATGACAAAATATCTTTACAGTTTTTCATATTTAGGGATTATATAAATACCAGTTTTACCAATTCCTATATATTCAATTGTTAATGTTCAACAATTAATCCAAAAAAATGTTACTGACCTGCATGGCTACAAGTGACAATGTTGTCGTTTGTAGTCCATCAGAGACCATCTGCAAGGTCAGTCCATCTCTCTGAAACAGCAGGCTGAGCTGCTTCAGCTCCTGAAGAATGTCCAACACCAAGTGAATGAACATCACCATCTTGTACTGTGTCAGGGACCGATGAATGGCACGTGCTCTCCCTTTCATTAAGGCACTAGCCTCCCTGTCATTCGGATCACTAGCATGGTTCTCAAAGTGAACCAGGGTAACTTTGAAGTTTTTCACCAAACCTTCAAGGGCCCTGGACATATGTGGAAGCCATCTTGTCCCATCAATGTTACCTGGTTTGACCACATTTATGCCCATAACTTTCCCAAGTGCATGGAGCTCACGGGAAGCTTTTGCAGAGTGGGAGTAGTGCTTGTAAACACCATTCAGTGTTTCCTTCAATTCAGCCAGCAGAGGCACTGATTTGATGCTGTCAAGCGCTGACAGCTCCAGTCTGTGAGCCACACACCAGATTGGTACAATTGAGGGACACATTTGTTTCAGCTTGGCTGCCACTCCATTGTGAACTCCCATCATCACAGATGCACCATCACAGCCGAAGCCAACCATCCGGGATTTCAAGTCTTGCTCAGTCAGGCCCACATTCCTCAAACCAACAAGTATTGCGTCAAGGATGCCTTGGCTGTGGGCATGCTCCAATGAAACAATGTCCACAAATTGATTGACAGGTTTGCCATCTTCCACATATGTCAAGTAGACCATCTCCTGATCTTTCACGGAGCGGTCAACACTGGAATCGGACATGACAGAGAAGAAGTGTGTGTTTTTTAGTTTCTCCACCAGGTCATCCTTCATAGATTGACCTATGGCCTGGACAAAGGTGCGACAGGCATTGTCGTTCTTGTAAGTGTCACCAAGTTCTAAACCATTTTTGTGATGCAAGTCAACTAGGCTTGGAAACATTGTGAAGGGGGCTTCTTCTTTTGCCACAAAGTAAGCTATATTAAATAGCTTTGTCATCCTTTCTCTGACATTCTCTGACATCTTTTGTAGGACACAAGCCATGGGTGTTCCGCTTGGGTTTACTTTCGCAGCCTGAGCGCCTTCGCAGTCAGAATGTGATGTTGTTTTGCTGTGTTCTTGGAGTGTTTTTATCCGGATTTTGCCACCATCCACACCAACAAAAAGGTTGTTCCCTTTCGCAAGACTGGGAAAAGCACGACAGCTTTTGCAGAACATCATGCCTGTCTCTGCATCAAATTCAGCAAATGGGAAGGTTTTCTTCCACTCCGGCAACCATTTGCGTTTTCTTTTTGCCTCATATTTGTTTGAGCTTGAGGCATTTGAGGCAACCTGCAAATAGAAATGTAAAAGTTGAACAATAGAGTGTGCAGCCTACATTATACTCGCATGGATTTACAGAAAATACATGCTGTGTTTTTTTTCTTTTTTTCATAAAAACATTTTTTTTATATATATATATATATATATATATATATGTGTGTGTGTGTGTGTGTGTGTGTGTGTGCGGCCCCGCCCCCTCGCACACTACCCATCCCTAGTACATGGGGAGAGGCGCAGCATATTGCTAAGGACTAAATGCGATGGAGAGTTCTCATCTCAGCCTTATTACCCATAGGGGATGAAGAGGAGTAAATAAATAAGTGGTTCAAGTTAGTAACATGATCTGAGCTGTTGCGGAGTTTTGACTCCTCATAGTTAAGGTAACGTTATCGTCATCTCACTCACTGTAAAACGGCTGCTGACTGGTTAGCTAGCGTTAACAATACATCAGTCTAACGTTAGTTAACTAACTGGTCACGTTAACAAACTGGTCACGTTAACATTAATACGAGCAAGCTTACCTCATTGACAAGGGTTGAATTCCCCGTTACAGCTGTGGCTGTCCTTAGGTCAGAGGCCGGCGCTCCAGGGTCTGGTTCTGCTGTGCGTTTTCTCGATGTAACGGTAAAGAATAGCAAAATTCCTCCACGGGATGCCATTGTCATTGCACATCACTCAACCCGCGAAATACACACACTCAGAACATAGATAGACCCGCGCGGGTCTATCTACGTTCTGAGTGTGTGTATTTCGCGGGGTTCATTTGAGCTTGCGGCATCACAGCCAGCTGTGCGGGTGGCTGACAGCGGCACAGCTGTAGCTACGTACTGTGTGTGTGTGTGTGTGAGTATTTTGCAGGTTGCTAAATGCTTTGTGCGTGTATGTTTATGTTGACAAGGAGGTTTAATAACTGTGCTACACAAAACGTGCAGTCAGTTTAATTTTCATCGCCGTTCGTAGTAGAGTTAGCAGGGTATTTTAATTTTAACTCTCGTCCCAAATCCGTCCCAATTTTTTTCGGCCCCGGGATGACGGGACGTCCTTAAGCTCGAGCCCTGTAAGTACCCTGTATCAAGATTGATGCAAAACAAGTGACATTTGACCTTTTTAGAGAGATTTAGCCAAAAAACCCCACTTCTGGGGTCATTTGGGTGGATTTTCCATATCTCTGGCCCCCCTTGGTCGATTTTGATGAATGAAATCTCTTTATAACCGCTAGAGCCAATGGAATCGAGGGGAAGTTCTACACACATCAACACGTTAACAAATAAGGAGGGAGAGTGACGCGTGGCCAAAACCGGAAGCTGCATACACTCTGGTGGCTACCATTAGCAGCTAATTTATTTGCTCCGAATTTTACATAAAAATGGAAATTATGGATTATAAATAATTTTTTTAGTTTCGGTTCCCAACCCTAGTGGTGAAGGGATTCAGGGTCCGTTTTTGGTGCTGCGCCCCCCCCTCCAGATCTGGGAGGAGGAAAAACATTTTTGACCGTTGGTGCTCATCCTACTTTTCAGCCTTGATGTAACAATATTCATAATTAAGTCAATGTAACACCCTTTTCACCCCGGATACATTTTCCATTTGCCCTGTAAGTGATGAAAGTGGGGGATGTTGGCACTTATAAGTGCGAGTGAGCGTGGGAGCGAGATACCGGCACATGCACATACATTGGATAAATAACATAGGCGTTTAGTTTATTTAATAAAAGAGCACATGTTCAATGTGAAAAGTGACCGTAGATAGATTACTTCAGTTGCAATTTGGTGCTATATATATATATATATATATATTTTATTTTTTTCTTCCGTAGATTGCTTTGCATCTACGGATTGGAGTGTGTTTGAGGATAACAACATCAACACACACACACACTGACACGGTCATCTGCTACATTGGGAAATGCATCGATAACGTGGTACTGAAGGTTACGGTACGAACATTCCCAAATCAAAAGCCCTGGATAAACGGCGAGGTGCGCTGCAAGCTGAAAGCGCGCACAGAGCTGGAGATTTGGAGGAGTACAGGAAATCTAGGTATGATCTCCGGAGAGCAATTAGCAATGCAAAGAGACAGTACAAAGACAAGGTGGAATCTGACTTCAAAGGCTGTAACACCAGGAACATGTGGGCGGGAATAAGAACAATGACAGACTACAAAGGAGCAGCGGGGGGTGCTGCGGGAGTGTCTGCGTGCGCATCTCTCCCAGATGAGCTGAACAGTTTTTTTGCACGCTTTGAGAGCAGCCAGGCTGTGGAGGTACAGAGGGACCAGGAGCTACACTGCACTTTTGTTTTAAACAGGGCAGATGTGTGTAAATCCTTTAAAAGGGTTAACCCACACAAGGCTCCTGGACCTGATGGCATCCCTGGCCGTGTTCTCAGGGTGTGTGCAGTTCAGCTGGCAGAGGTGTTCACAGACATCTTCAACAGGTCCCTGCTGCAGTCTGTAGTCCCCACATGCTTCAAACACTCCACTATCGTTCCTGTCCCCAAAAAGACAATCATCACCTGCCCCAACGACTACCGCCCAGTAGCACTCACCTCCGTCATCATGAAGTGCTTTGAGCGGTTAGTCAAATCATTCATCACCTCCTCCCTCCCTGACTCTCTGGACCCCCTGCAGTTTGCCTACAGAGCAAACAGGTCGACAGACGACGCCATAGCCCTCACCATCCACACTGCCCTCTCACACCTGGACCCGAAGAACAGCAACACATATGTGAGAATGCTGTTCATTGATTACAGTTCAGCATTCAATACCATTGTGCCCTCCAAGCTGGCCATCAAGCTCAGAGACCTCGGGCTCAACAGCGCCCTCTGTGACTGGATCCTGAACTTCCTGACGGGCAGACCCCAGGCAGTGCGGGTGGGAAACATCACATCCTCCACCCTGATTCTCAACACCGGTGCCCCTCAAGGCTGCGTGCTCAGCCCTCTCCTCTACTCCCTGTTCACCCACGACTGCGTGGCCACACACAGCTCCAACACCATCGTGAAGTTTGCTGATGACTCGACCGTCATCGGCCAGATCACAGACGATGACGAGACGGCGTACAGAGAGGAGGTCGAAAACCTGACATCTTGGTGCCAGGATAACAACCTCCATCTCAACGTCAGCAAAACCAAGGAGCTGATTGTGGATTACAGGAAGCAGCAGGGAGAGGGACACGCCCCCATCGCCATCAATGGGACTACGGTGGAGAGAGTCAGCAGCTTCAGTTTCCTTGGGGTCCACATCACTGAGGACCTGACATGGACTCTTCACACCACCACCATCACCAAGAAAGCTCGACAGCGGCTCTTCTTCCTCCGCAGGCTGAGGAGGTTCAAAATGGATTCCAGGATACTCTGCAACTTCTACAGGTGCACCATAGAGAGGATCCTGACCTTCTACAGGTGCATCATAGAGAGCATCCTGACCTTCTACAGGTGCACCATAGAGAGCATCCTGACCTTCTACAGGTGCACCATAGAGAGGATCCTGACCTTCTACAGGTGCACCATAGAGAGTATCCTGACCTTCTACAGGTGCACGATAGAGAGGATCCTGACTGGCAGCATGACGGCCTGGTACGGCAGCTGCACCGACCTCAATCGTAAGGCTTTACAGAGGGTGGTGAAAACTGCACAGCACATCACCAGGACGGTGATAGCTGCCATCCATAGAGGACCTTTACTCCCAGCGGCTCAGGAAGAAATCCCTACGGATTATCAAAGACCCCCATCACCCCAGCCACAAACTGTTCAGTCTACTGCCGTCTGGCAGGCGTTAACGCAGCATTCTGACTAAAACCAACAGATTCAGAGATGGTGCACAGACTGACCCCTCGATTCCACCATGGTTGCGGTCGAATACTCCATAAAAACAGCTCCTAAGTTCTAACCCTATCGTCTATTCCTTGACCTCTGTTTGAAACGTCACGGGGTTAAGGGATAGTGGATAGGAGAATTCAAAAGGATTTAGGAGAAGAGACTGCGGTACTTTATGCCGCGTTTCCACTACACGGCCTCGCTCGGCCCCGCTCGGTATGGCTGGGCCGCGCCCGGCCTCGTTAGGACCAGCTCACTTTATGGCGCGTTTCCATTACAGTTTAGGAACTGGGGTAGTATCTATAGTAACGCAGTGTAGGCGGAGCGACGCTGCTTAAAACTGCCGTGACGTCATCTTCAATGCGACACAACAATGGAGGATGTGAAGATGTGAAAGCGATCGTTTGCTTGTTTTTTGCTGTGTGGTTTATTATCACAAGAAATAGACAAGAGTTGTTTCGAAAGAGGCGACTTATAGCAAGACGAGGTATAGAAGAAGCTGACGCGAGAGTTCGGGCAGTCCTCCTACGCCGCAGAGACTACAGGACGACTCGAATCACTACTAACTACAATGCTACTTGGTAAGCTAACGTTCGCTAACTAGCAATGTGTTTAGGCTCACGCTCCCTATACGACCAAAGTATTTCAAGTATTTAATTAATTGTAGCTACCACTTTTACGTATTAAAATATGTATGCTTTTGTTTGTGTATTTCAGAAGTTACGTCGCCGCCTTAGACCATGTGTTTGGATGGTCGACCGAGCTACCGAGTGGTGGAATGTGATTGTTCCATCTTTCACAGACACTCAGTGGGTGGAGAACTTCAGGATGTCTGAGGAAACCTACGTCTACCAGGGGTAGCAGTGGCACAAGGTGCAGAGGAGGGCAGGGACATACGAGAGGGTCTGACGCGCTACCTGAATACCTAGAATGTAGAATGTAATACCTAAATATTCATTGTATTGTATTGAACATAAATACATCTTTTCTTTTTCACATACATGTGTTTGTCAAATTATTTAAACCAAAAAAATGTTATCAGAATTGACTATTTAGTAAATATTTGAATTTCAAGCACCAGTACTGCCCCCATAATAATAATCTAATAAATTAAGCAAATATCAAAGCAAACTATAAACATAAATACAAAAGTGTAAAACACAACAGAACTATATTCATAAATGCAAGTGTAAAAAATTGTTAACATGGATGGAGGCTAAAGTATCCACAGCATAAAATAATATGATTATGATGGTTTGTCTGAAAGACACAGCCTCAAGGTTCAAGGTTTTTTATTTTGTCATACGAACATAGCTACAGTGTAGTTATGACAATGAACATCTTAGGTCACAGGCTCCTCCAACAGTGCAACACAATAACCCAGATCAACAGAAATATAGTGCAAGTAAATATTAAGCGCTGTGCACCGCTCTCTTTGTATAGGTGTTTTCTTTTGTTCTCTTCTCTTTGAAATATATAAGCAATGTGTTTGAGTCTAGCACAACGAGGGTATTACAATTGAGTAATTTTTACTACATGTATTTATCATGTATTCTTAATACCATTATGTAATGTTATGTTTTAGAGGAGGACCTCAAGCTAGCAAACTCAATTTCAAACAGTATGCAGAGTTGTCCTGCTAAAGAGTTAAAATGTATTATTTAACCAAGTATTTATTCTCTTATTTGCTTTAATTGCAACAGATGATAAAGGTTTCACTGTGCAGTGCTTTGTGGGCGATGATGGTGTTTATGATATTTCTGACTGCAGAGGGACGCCTAGATGATGCCATCTTTCTGTGTGATCGCTGGTGGGTGCAATTATTTATCAACAAGCAATAAGATAAGACATGGCATTGATTCTGCTGGGCCAGTTGCCGTTCCTGCAGGGCCAGATCGTCTCCTCCTCGGTTTGTGCTGTTGATGCAGAGGACGTTGTTGGGAACTGTTCCTCCTCGCTAGTCCCAATGTAATCATCTAGAACAGAAACATGACTTGTAAATTCCACAAACTACTGCAGCACAATACTATAAATAGCAACAACAACTATAGAAAAGACAAACTGAACGTAAACAATGGCATATATGGTGTTACCAAACAATAGCTCTCGCTAATGCTATCTGCCTAGCTAGCCTTCAGGGCTCCATAAAAGCATGGGTTGTCGAACATAAATGTAAGGATAAAATAGACTTATTTGTTAGAAGTGAGCTTTAGAACAGATAGGGACACAAAGCAGGGACACAAAGCTTTCAAGCAAATAACAGCGTTAGCAAAACGTACCATGCAGACTCCAGTAACGCCAGTGTCTGTGTAGAGACCTCCTGAAAGACTTTGATATTGCGAGTTGTCCCGTCGAGCACCCGCTGGACCTTATCATCTGCAATATAATGGACGTCGTCACTTCCTCGACCGACCATGGTGTGCTTTTCTTTGCCATTGTTGTAGCTCCTCTGTTAACAAAAATGCTGTTTGTAAAAATGGATTAACTCGCGCGCAGATTGTGACGATTCTCTCCGACCAATCAGCAGCCGAGAGCGTTGACGTCACAAACTCAGCCCGGTTGTCTTTGGCCCTGGCCCCACGATTTTATGAGGCCAGAAAAACTGTGAATTAGGACCCGCCGGCCGGTACTAGGCCAAGTGGAAACGCAACCACAAACGGGCCGCTGACGTCACAGCCCTCTTAAACCGGGCTGCGGGCTGTAGTGGAAACGCGCCATTAGAGAATCCGACTGCACTTTCACTATCCGACGTGTTTATGATGCGCCAGCAGACGTCATGAATGTGCGTCTGCTGCTGTGGGGAAACTATGGAAACTACAGTTTTCTATACAGCGGACTACAACATGGATGTTTAATAAGAACGAGGGACTACTGTAAACTCATCTAGAGACTCTGCACCGTGCTCTGATGCTGTTGCTTTATGAACGGGGACAACAGAGAAACATATTCTTCATGACCAAAGTTGAAATAAAAAAGGAAAGTGAAACTTATGCTCGTCACCCTCTCCCTCCGGTCCACATTAATACAAATGATCCCAATACGTATGATTGTATGAAAAGATCTTCAAATCAATACAAATGTATTTATTATAAACGTTAGTCCTTAACATCTATCACTGTGTATATCACCATTCAAACATCTTTTAAAAGTTGAACAAACCCCACACAGCTCAGTAAAGACTGTGAAATGTTGACTTTATTTGATAATTTCAGTAAAAACTAACGTTCATATTTCTCTTTTTGATTATAATACTGATGAACGTTCAAAACAAAGCACTTTGGCAACTTACCACATACGTTTTAAAATGCTTAATAAGCACCGTAACTTTCATGATATCATTTCTCGTTCATAATCGGTTGTTTCCGTGAACGGCCGACTGTTGTGTGACGGCAAATGCTGCGGCCGCAAGGCATTGTGGGGCAGCATTTTCTCCTCTCCTTTCGGTTAGGGAGGTCCAGTGGTTCCTAAGCTAAAGGAGGTTATAAAGGAAGTTTGAAACCTCCTTTCCTTTTAATTTAGAGAATTGGAACGGCACTTATCATGGCTGCCACTGAGGGACTTCCGGGTCATTTCACTCCGTTAGGAAGGTTCCTAAGCTAAATGAACTATTCGAATGCAACCCATGTCCCATTCGCGAGTCATGCAATTAGGAACTTTGCAGAATCATGGGGCATAAAACTCACTCATTCCAGCCCAGGCTATGCACAGTCCAATGGTCTGGCTGAAAGAACTGTAAAAACTGTTAAACATGTTCTTAAAAAAGCACAACTAACGAACACAGACCCTCATCTTGCCCTGCTCATCCTGAGAAACACAGCTGTAACAGGCATGCGATATGAGGCATGGCTACAAAGGGTGGTCTGTTTGGTATTTTGAGAGAACACTTCAGAGACATGTTTTGTATAGATATAGACATTTTTAAAACCAAAACAGTACGGAATTTTAAATAATCCCTTGGGGATGGTCATGATCATCCTTTTGCAATCATCATTTGTTTATAAGATGAATATATTTGTTTCTTTTTCTCTTGTTTTCTCTTTTATTAGGACAATTCTGGAGAACTGGATCTGCTGAGGAAGGAGCTGCCATCCACATAGGACCCCCTGTGGTGCTGGAGAAATCTAAACGGCATCAGGGACGTCATCCTCCCAAACCTCTGCTTCCTGCCGTCCAGCTGAACAGCAGCTCAGGAAGCTTCAGAGAGAAACAGTGTGTTTAACAGAGACTGAAGCACACGGAGAAACGGTGCGTTTAACAGAGACTGAAGCACACGGAGAAACGGTGTGTTTAACAGAGACTGAAGCACACGGAGAAACAGTGCGTTTGACAGAGACTGAAGCACACGGAGAAACGGTGTGTTTAACAGAGACTGAAGCACACGGAGAAACGGTGCGTTTGACAGAGACTGAAGCACACGGAGAAACGGTGCGTTTAACAGAGACTGAAGCACACGGAGAAACGGTGTGTCTGACAGAGACTGAAGCACACGGAGAAACTGTGTGTTTAACAGAGACTGAAGCACACGGAGAAACAGTGCGTTTGACAGAGACTGAAGCACACGGAGAAACGGTGTGTTTAACAGAGACTGAAGCACACGGAGAAACGGTGTGTTTAACAGAGACTGAAGCACACGGAGAAACGGTGTGTTTAACAGAGACTGAAGCACACGGAGAAACGGTGTGTTTAACAGAGACTGAAGCACACGGAGAGACGGTGTGTTTAATAGAGACTGAAGCACACGGAGAAACGGTGTGTTTAACAGAGACTGAAGCACACGGAGAAACGGTGTGTTTAACAGAGACTGAAGCACACGGAGAAACGGTGTGTTTGACAGAGACTGAAGCACACGGAGAAACGGTGTGTTTAACAGAGACTGAAGCACACGGAGAGACGGTGTGTTTAACAGAGACTGAAGCACACGGAGAAACGGTGTGTTTAACAGAGACTGAAGCACACGGAGAAACGGTGTGTCTAACAGAGACTGAAGCACACGGAGAAACGGTGTGTTTAACAGAGACTGAAGCACACAGAGAAACAGTGTGCACCAATGTGGCCCCATTTGATAGGTAAGAAAACAGGTTTTCCAACGTTATCAGATGTATTGCCAAGAAGCGTTGTTACAACAAAGACATAATCTACCAAACACTGATTTCCTTACTTAGTGTTAAGTTTATTTAATTGTATATCAATAGGGGATCGATGTCTGCCGGTAGACGAGTGGCAGTGAGCAAGCTTACACTGACACTGGTCTCAGTGTTTGATATTTTAATGCAACAACTAAAGTAACTTTTACTTTTAACATTAGCCTCATTACTCCAACTTCAACATTTTGAGAAAAAGAGTGGATTTTTGAGAATTTAAGAAAGTCCATATTTTGTGAGTAAAGTCAGGATTTGAGATTTGGCTCCTCCATTCCTACCTATTTGCTACGTGTGCATTGAAGGACACAGCGAGCTCTGCCATAGCAGCGCCCTTTTACCTTAAAAACAATCACTAAAATGCACCATCAGCTCATACAGCCAGTAAATGCAGATCTAACCCTGATAACTAACATGATCATGACTTACACAAACCTACATGTAGAAACTCATATCTGCAAACAGAAAAGAAGAAACTTCACCCCCACGCTCTCCCTGTCCAAACTAAGCAGTGTAACTTCCTTTAATATCAGCTACAGTACTAACTCACCTGTTTTCCTGAAACTCCGGAGCATCTGGAAAAAAGGTGTAATTGACAGACAATTGAGCCAACAGAAATACAAAGGGGGCGGGACTTAGCTAAATGATAGGCAAGCATTTGAAATGTTAATGTTGGTAATGGTCATTACATTTTAAATTCTAACACTAACAGTTTGTTCTTACTGTGTGTTTCCTGTTTCCTGCAGACGTCCAGCAGCTGGTGGTGGTTAAAGAAGAGGTTCCCCCTGAACAGCAGGAGTGGAGCTCCAGTCTGGACCAGGAGGACCCAGAGCCCCCCCCACACATTAAAGAGGAACAGGAGGAACTCTGGAGCAGTCAGGAGGGAGAGCAGCTTCAAGGGCTGGAGGAGGCTGATATCATCAAGTTCACATTCACTTCTGTCCCTGTGAAGAGTGAAGATGATGAAGAGAAACCTCAGTCCTCTCAGCTTCATCAAAGACAAACTGAACACCTGGAAACAGAAGCTGATGGAGAGGACTGTGGAGGACCAGAACCAGCCAGGAACTCAGATCCAGAGAGACATCTACAACCAGAGACTGAGGACAACCCTGGAGACTCTTCTGAAGACACTGAAGACAGTGCTGATTGGAAGGAGACCAGAGAACCAGTTTCAAACTCTCAAAGAAATAAACAAAACTCTGTCAGTGATTCAGGAGAGAAACCATTCAGCTGCTCAGTCTGTGAGAAATCTTTTACACAGAGTGGAACTTTAAATAGACACATGAAAATCCACAAAGGAGAGAAACCATTCAGCTGCTCAGTCTGTAATCAATCTTTTGCATTGTGTAGAAGTTTAAAGGGCCACATGAAAATCCACACAAGAGAGAAACCATTCAGCTGCTCAGTCTGTGAGAAGTCTATAACACATAGAGGAGATTTAAAGAGACACATGAGAATCCACACAGGAGAGAAACCATTCAGCTGCTCAGTCTGTGAGAAGTCTATAACAAATAGAGGAGATTTAAAGAGACACATGAGAATCCACACAGGAGAGAAACCATTCAGCTGCTCAGTCTGTAATCAATCTTTTTCAGTGAGTGGCAGTTTAAAGGACCACATGAAAATCCACACAGGAGAGAAACCATTCAGCTGCTCAGTCTGTGAGAAATATTTTACAAAAAAGGGACATTTAAATCGACACATGAGAATCCACACAGGAGAGAAACCATACAGCTGTAGTGTTTGTGGCAAAATATTCACCTGGAGTAGTTATGTCAAAACACATAAGTGTGTTGGTCGTCAGTCCTCACAGCTTCATCAAACTCAAACTGATGCAGAGCCTCCAGCCAGCAGCTCAGCTGAACACATGGAAACAGAAGCTGATGGAGAGGACTGTGGAGGACCAGAACCAGCCATGAACTCAGATCCAGAGAGACATTTACAACCTGAGACTGAGGACGACCCTGGAGACTCTTCTGAAGACACTGAAGACAAAGAAGATGATGATTTTTGGAAACAGCAGTGAAAGCCTGTCAGATTCAAGCTTTTTGAAACATACATTTTCCCACAGTGGTGAAACATTTAACAGCAATCACCAGGGAGAGGAATTGTTTACTGAAGGTGGAAATCAAAACCAGCATATGCCGAACCAGGAGGACCCAGAGCCCCCCCCACACATTAAAGAGGAACAGGAGGAACTCTGGAGCAGTCAGGAGGGAGAGCAGCTTCAAGGGCTGGAGGAGGCTGATATCACCAAGTCCACATTCACTCCTATCCCTGTGAAGAGTGAAGATGATGAAGAGAAACCTCAGTCCTCTCAGCTTCATCAAAGACAAACTGAACACCTGGAAACAGAAGCTGATGGAGAGGACTGTGGAGGACCAGAACCAGCCAGGAAAAAGTTTGTGTAAATGACCTTTAATATGTTTAACCTTTTGTAGAGGTGGTTGTATTTGTGTGCGGATGTTTTCCTGTGGTAAAGTTTTAGTTTTGTACTTTTATTTTGATAGTTATAAGATCCAGACTTTTATTTTGAAGGGACTTTTGCCGGAAGTGAATAGAGAACGGAGGAGTGAAAACACGTGTAATGACGGATGAATGACGGAGAAATTAACATAGAATAATTAGTTACGTTGGGTTTTTAGCACCTGGCTGATAGGGGCACAAGGTTTGTTATTACTTTAATTAATATGTGTATTGAAATTATGTGGTATTTCATAGTTTTGCAGAGTTTTGAGTCCATGCTTTTGAATTAGCAAAACTGCTATATTAGCCTACATGTGTTCTGCTCTGTTAGTTAGGGGGCAGTAGTGAGCTATAATTGCATTATTTAGTTTGTATTAGAAATGTAACGTTTATAAATGCAAGGAATGGAGATGTTTTATCTGTGAGATGGTGGCTAATTATTGTGTTTTCTTTATTTTCATAGCTCTTACGTTGGTACGTTGATACTTAATGTATACATGCAAGGGTGTACAATAAAAGGTTACCATCAGTTCGAGAGTATGACCATTATTCAGCTGGGGACGCTACAGTTTGTGTTAACCCTAAAGACGCTTGCAGTTACAAGCATGGCTGTGTGTGAGAACTGTCATATTGCGTACTCACGACTGGAGGGTAACATTCACAGGCTGGAGAAAGAAGTCCATGCCCAGTCCATACACATCTCACAGATGCAGGCGTCTGTCGTCCTGTCACCGTCCTCCCGGCTGTCACAGGCCGCGGCCTCGGACTCTGCGGATACACTTCCATGGCTGTCAACAACCAATGCTGGTGCTGTTCCTGATCCAAAGACGGAGAGCCCGGTAGCTGTGGAGGATAGACTATCTAACGTGGCCGAATCAGGTGTCGCTACTGCTCTTGGAGCCGTGGAGCCGTTCAATGTCATTCCTCCGGCGGTGGCCCCTGCGCACCCGGGTACTGACTGGGCTCGAACGGGAGCCAGACCCAAGGCCCCAACTCTTATGGCGCGTTTCCACTACACGGCCTCGCTCGGCCTCGCTCGGTATGGCTAGGCCTCGTTAGGACTGGCACACTTTATGGCGCATTACCATTACAGTTTAGGAACTGGGGTAGTATCTATAGTAACGCAGTGTAGGCGGAGCCGTGACGTCATCTTCAATGAGAACCCCAGAAAAACAACACAGCCGTTAGCTGTTAGCACTCAGAGCTCACAGCTCCTCATATCTGTTCAGAAACTAGACAAAAGTTAAACAAGTACAAACCACAGACTGCCTGTGTCATGGAGAATACAGTCGCTGCTTTATTTATGTCTGTATAGGCCGTTGTTGTGAGTGTGGACGGTCGGAGCATATACTGCGTTAGCTTAGCCAATCTCCATTTAGAAAACACGCATTTTAAAAGGTTTTTCGCCTGCCGTCTGTCTGCAGACTTGACAAAGCATTAATTCATGGTTTTTACTAACTGGTATCAGTATGTTGTTACTTCGGCATCATTTTGAAACGTGTATTACAATTAAATCACGGTCAAATATGTCCATCTTGTTGTAGTTGTAGCCCCCTTGCCAGCGATGCTCTCTCTAGTTTAGCATACTCAGCCCGACTCAGCCTCGTTGTCTCTGGCCCTAGACCCACGATTTTATGAGGCCAGAAAAACTGTGAATTAGGACCCGCCGGCCGGTACTAGGCCAAGTGGAAACGCAACCAAAGACGGGCCGCTGACGTCACAGCCCTCTTAAACCGTGCTCCGTGCTGTAGTGGAAACGCGCCATTAATTCCACACCAAATCGGTCCCACTGTGCGGTGCAGCCATCCTGGTCCGCGGTAGTTCGTGGCGGAAGGAACTGCTCTGCTGCAGCGACACCATGGCCTCGTCTGGAGACATCGAACCGTTTTGCTGCTCTTCCTGATGAGGCTCCTGCTCATCCGTCGGATGCCGCTGTGGTCTCGCCACACCTGGAAGCATCTCCTTCTCGTGTTGCCGTCTCCCCTCCATCTCATCCTCCATCTCCGGCCCGGGGGATTCGCCAGCCGAGCACAGGAAAACACAGCAGGGGACCCCTTTCAGCGCCGAAGCCTTCGTCCTCCTTTCGTCGCAGATTACTGAAGGAGGCCGTGACCAGGAGACGCTCTGAAGGTCTGATTCTTCAAGGAACGAATCCCGCATCCTCGCCGCAGCAGACCCCGGCTGTGACCACCCAGCCTCAGCCGGTAAGAGCTGCTCACGCTGTGGATACTGATTGTGACCTGTTCGGTTCTGGCGGAGCCCCGTCTACACTCCCACGGCCTCAACCTTGATTATCGGCGATTCCATAGCCAGGAATGTGTGTTTTCCATCAACACACTGCTTCCCCGGTGCCATGACATCCGACATTCAGAAAGAGCTCCAGGATTTACTGCCCACACTCTCGTTATCCATCAAAAGAGTGACAATCCACGTAGGCACAAACGTTGCAGCTCGTCAACAGTCCGAGTTGACCAAATCTGATTTTAACCACCTTTTTGACTTCCTAAAGAACCGTGGAATGTCTGTTTTTATTTCGGGACCGATTCCCACTGTAGGCCGCGGCACCACTCGCTTCAGCAGACTGCTCAGTCTTCACACCTGGCTGCAGTCCACCTGCACAGCTCAGAACGTCGGGTTTATTGACAATTTTAACCTTTTCTGGAATCGCCGGTCTCTTTTTAACAACGTACATCCAAACAGAGCAGGTTCTCAGATGTTGTCCGCTAATATTCAACACACAGGGCTGTCCTATCCTCGTGCCTCACTATTCACATCAAACTCATCTTCTTCTGGGGTATCGGGACAGTCTGCTGACCTGGGGATTGGCGCCCCCTGCCATCGTCCGCTGTCCCCTACAGCCACGCCAGCGCTAGTCACAACAACGGTCACTGACCCTGAACGCATTATCTCTACTTTTCCGCCACAGACACTCCCAATCCTGCTCGCCAGCTCTACCCAGTGGCCAACGAGACAAATACAAAGAAGAGGAATTCTACACAAAAACCTCATAAAAGTTAACACCAAAAGTACATTAATGCAACAAAACAAGATGATTCATTGTGGACTGTTGAACATCAGATCTTTGTCATCTAAGGCTGCATTAGTTAATGACTTAATAACACAATCAGATTGACTTATGTTGCCTCACTGAAACCTGGTTGCGACATGAAGAATATGTGACACTAAATGAAGCCACTCCACCCAGTCATATAAATACTCATGTTGCTGGAGTCACTGGTCGAGGAGGTGGAGTCGCAGCCATCTACGACTCAAGTCTTCTCGTAAATACAAAATCAAAACAAAACTATAACTCTTTCGAAAGCCTCATTCTTAGTCTTTTGCACCCAACTTGGAAAACAATTCAGCCAATATTAATTGTCACAGTGGATCGGGCCCCAGGTCCTTATTCTGAATTCATATCTGGATTTTCAGAATTGTTATCAAGTTTAGTCCTTAAAACCGATAAAGTCATTATTGTGGGCGACTTTAATATTCATGTTGACGTTGACAATAATAGCTTCAATATTGTTTTTACCTCATTATTAGATTCAATTGGTTTTATACAGAATGTACATCAACCAACCCACTGTTTCAACAATGGTTTTAACTCAGGCAGATAATATGGTCTTCCATATAACATTTCAAAAGGTGACAGCCCTCTAGCACTGGGTAGGATGTGCATGCTTAGCATCACTGGTGCTGAGCATCTCATCCATGTTTTCCCTGTCTCGGCCATCATCTTCTTTAGTTTAGCTTTTAGTGTACCATTATTTCTTTCTGAATCCTGAATTACTTTATTCACAAAGTGTGTGCCATTATCGCTATAGATCTTTTCTGGAATTCCAAAATGTGGGCTTCTGTGATTTGTCAGTGTTTTAGCAACTGTCAATGCATCTGGATTTCTAGTTGGAAAACACTTCAATCCATTTGGAGTACATGTCAATGATTGTTAGACAATATTTAATTCCCTCACATTTATTTATTTCAATAAAGTCCATGCAAATGTGCTGAAACGGATACTTGGGCTCAGGTATTTGACCTCTCTTTGGTCTAAACTGTCCCTGAGGGTTAAACTGTGCACACACAGAACATGCTAAACAAATTTGTTTTAGAGTAGTTTGTAAAGCCATAGACTGTGAATATCTTCTGTATTATGTCCACCATTCCCACTGTTGAGCCGCGGTCCAACCCATGGCTCAATATAGCTGCATATCGAAATAAGCTTTTTGGTAATACAAATTTGCCTCCTGTACTTTCCCACAACCCCTCTTTATTCTGTGTACACAATTTCTTCTTCCAGTATATCTTCTCTTTTTCAGGTGCATTTGCTTGCATGTCTTTTAGTATGTCATGATCAATGTGTTGCATATTTTCAGAAATATATTGGTCATTGTCATGTCACTGTCTTTGTGCTGCTTTCTTAGCCTCCTCATCTGCCTTTCGGTTCCCTGTGGACATTGGGTCCCTCCCTGTAGTGTGTGCTGCACACTTACAGACCGCCACTCTCTTAGGGAGTTGTACTGCATCCAAAAGTGATAGGATCAAATCTTTATGTGTAATAGGTTTGTTTGTGGATGTTACCATACCCCTATTTTCCCATTGTTGTGCAAACACATGTATACATGAATAAGCATAGTTGCTGTCTGTATAAATGTTAACTGTCTTCCCTCTTCCCAGTTTGCTTGCTTCTGTTAGTGCGATTAGTTCTGCTGCCTGTGCTGATAAGTGAGACGGCAATGATGCGCCCTTGAGCAGTTTTGTCTGTGTCACTACAGCATAGCCTGTTGCATTAGTTCCATCAAGATTCCTCTTACATGAACCGTCAACATACATTCTTATGTGTGCATCTGGGAAGGGAATGTCAGTCAGGTCTGTCCTTGGTAACACTCTGTTCTCAGTTTCTGCGATACAGTCATGTGGTTCCCCGTCTATCTCTACTGGCAGTACTGTAGCTGGATTTAAAGTAGTACATCTCTCGATAGTAAGATTTGGTTGATAGCAACGTAGCCATGCATGCTAAATGTCTAGCTGGTGACATATAGGTTTGTTTATTTTTGTAACAATAGTACGGACACTGCGTGAGTTACTTTTAGAGTTAATGATCTAAAAAGCACTATTGTTGCAGATGCCTGTACTGCCATGGAGGCTGCTATTACTGCTTGTAAACAAATGGGCATAGCTCGAGCTATGGTGTCTAACTGTGAGGAGTAAAATGCCACTGGTCTATTTCCCCCCCCATGTAGTTGAGTGAGTACTGACGTCATAAATCCATTCTTACAATCTGCTGTTTGAACAAACGGTTTTGCATAATCTGGTTACATCTATTCCCATTACTTTTAAGGTAACAAATGGTTTCTCTACGTGAGCCAGCATTAATCCTACTGTACCTAATTCTAAAATCTCCACTTCCTCATGGGATGAGCTGATAGACCCGTTAATAAAAGTCTCTTGAAATAAATAAATGTGTCATTATGAAATAAAAGTCCCATGAAATAAATAAATGTGTATTTAAATGTACATGTATACATATTTATTGCCTCATTTATTTATTTCAGAATTTATTTCATAGGCATATTTATATATATTTGTATTTATTTAATTATTTATGTATTTATTTATTTATTTAATTTTGGCTTAAATGGCATTCCATACAAAACACAGGAGATAACAACAAAGTCGTAAATCGAGGTGGCGTTAATATCAGACGCGGGTGTCGGAAAGTCGGGTCATCTGTGACGTCTTCTGGACTTCCAGCAGTTGTGAGATAATGTAGGAGACAACAAGTATGTGCCTGTCTCCTCATAAAGATCAACAACCTGAAATGCCCTGCCTCCTCCTATCATAAAGAGGCAGCTGCAAGGTCGTACACAGTTCAGAGCCACACATGATATCAGTGCATTAAAACAAACCCAAAGAGCGGGGAAAACAGTATTTCTCCAACACTATCTATCTATCCATCTATCCATCTATCCATCTATCCATCTATCCATCTATCTATCTATCTATCTATCAATCTATCTATCTATCTTATAATAGCAGGGTGATGCAGAGTGGGGTCGCCTATCCCTTTAAGAGAGAGAGGGAGGTGTGGCGCGTGCATGTGGCGCGTGCATGTGTAGAGCGAGAGTGAGCGAGCGTAGTGTGTGTCCGGAAGAGAGCGGGAGTAGCAGCAGTGATCAGTCTGTCTCCAGTTAGCTGAATAACAAAGTCCTGAGGAAACACAGCGGCCTCCCAAGGAACAGCCTGCCTGTCTGCCTCATTTCAGAGTGGGTTATTGAAGCCGAAGCCTGGTGCTTCAGTCCGGGAAGACTGCAGAGAGTCCTCCCCTGTATTCCTCCACTACGGTCTGGGAGCAGCATCTATCTCCACTGTTGCTGTAACCATGTTAATGTCCCTCTGTGGGACCAATAAAGGACTTCTGATTCTGCGGACAGACAGAAGAGAGGGGGGAGGGGCGGGTTGGAGAGCGGCCTTCTTCTTTTCCCCGATTTGTAGAGTCCTCTTCCTCGCAGCCCACCGTATCCCAGGATGCAATGCGCGCCGGTGACAAGGAAACAAACAAAATGTCGGTCCGGTCTCAGAGAGAAAGCAGCACGTGAGGAGTAACTGATAAATGTGAGTGTCGGGTTTAACTTACTTCAATAACGGATGAATGTGAGTATTGGGTTTAACTTATTTTAATAGCAAAATCCGACGACTTCTCAGTTGCAGTGGGTGACATTATTGTCACTAGTAAGAAGGAAATTACATACCTAGGATCTATTCTTGAGGCAAACCTCTCCTGTGACAAAATGGCATCCAATGTAATAAAAAAAGTCAATCAAAGAACTAGATTCCTATACCAGATCTCCTCTCTGGTAAACAAAAGCACCCTGAAAACTCTGGCAGGAGCACTCATTCAAGGGTACTATGACTATGCTTGCACGTCATGGTACCATAGCACCTCCAAGGCGCTAAAAATAAAACTTCAAACATCGCAAAATAAACTGGTCAGACTACTGCTTGACCTTTCATCTAGAACCCACCTCACCTCTGCCCACTTTGACAACCTAGGATGGGTTAGAGTAGACGACAGAGTACAGCTACTTGCAATGGGCCTGGTCTACAAGATCCACTACACCTCTATGGTACCCATGTACATGTCAAAATTCTTCCCAAAGGTCAAGGATGATCATAACACCAGAGGGAGCTCCACAAATCATGTAAAACCCAGATTTGGCACAAAAAAGGGGGAATACACGTTTCGGAATTATGCCACATCAAGGTGGAACGCTCTTCCCACAACTGTAAAGGAAAGTCAAACTATACTTACCTTCAAAACCTCTCTTAAAGAGCACCTTCGGGGGAGAGCATTGCAAAACTGGCCCCGGTAATGGTACAAATCTCAACCTGTCGTACAATGGACAGCTTCCCCCCCCCATCTATGTATATACTCGCATTTTAGACTCTGTTACTAACTGTATATCTGTAGACTTGGTATGTCTTAAATGTCCGGTTAGGATGTATTAGAACGAAATCTAAAATGAAAATTGTAAATAAGCCATCTGTATGTAAAAAACCACCTGTATGTAAATTGTAAATAAGTCATCTGTATGTCAAATATGTCTTATATGTCTTAAATGATATGATGAATTGGAAATGGGGGACCCTGATGTAAACAAGACGAAAGTCTTTCTCTGGTCTGCATCCCCTTAACAATTGTATGTTTTGAGCTGTACTGTACTGTACCCAATATACAAGCTGTTAATAAACTTTTCAATCAATCAATCAATCAATCAATAACGGATGAATGTGAGTATCGGGTTTAACTTTCAATCAGGAGAGACAGTTTTGATGTAACTATACATGTCTATTGCCGGGAACACACGAATGAATGTAATGGTGTTTGGCTATTAGAGCCCGTTGTTTGTTCGGCCCGACGCGAAGGTTAGTAAAATCCCGTTTGAATTGTGCCACGAATTACACATATGATGTTTGTCAATTTAAAAGATCATTTTGCAAGTCAAAAAAAAAAAAATGTGTCGTAAAACTGTGAAGTAACACTTTTTTTTGTGTGAAACGGCTCGATGAACTACATCTCCCGTCTCGTCTCGCCGTCACGTTGGCACATTTCACTTCTTTCTTTCAGAATGAGGCGAAAAGTATTAAAAGAGGTGAAAATCACTACAAGTCTGGGCATGTTGAGAGCTGTACATACACACAAGGGGAGTTAGTCGGTCCGTAAGAGCCAGCATGCAGGACCGGGATTCTGGGATTTGTAGTCTTTCTAGTTGTGTATTTTTCATAGTCTTATATTTCAACAGTTTTACGACAAACTGTGACTTTTTTTACATGAAAATTATTATTTAAGATTGACAAACATCATATGTGTAATTCATGGCACAATTCAAACGGGATCGAAAGATAATCTTTCTCTCTCCATTGACTTCAATACATAATTTTTCCGAAATAAGGTCCCATGGGTCGGAAGTAGATGGGCGGGACTTCGCCTCTCACTATTGCGGCTTTCGCACCAGCGCTTTTCCCTTTCTAGCTCCGAGCTAGAGCTTTTCTGGTTCAGCTCCGGTTTCCCTTTTCTGCTCCCGCTCTGTTCACACCACTCAGAGCCGGGATGGTGCTGCCGCTGCTGCGTCATGACGTCACCGTTTACATCGCTGATTTGCTCCCCAACGGAGCTCACAACAACAACAACCAACAACGGGGGACTGCGTCGGGTCGATGATCGTGTTGCTTTTAATCATACGAAGCCAGATTAAATTAAATAACGACTTCTCCAACCTTATACTTTTCTCCAGAGTGCCGTGGTTCATTGTTTATTAACCTGTTTCACGCCTTCCCCCCGGTACCGGGCGGATAAACGCGTCATTTGCAGGAAACAACGTCTAAGGAATCTTAATATTGAATAAAACTATGAATGTGTTATATCCATGTAACTGGGAAGAAACTCAGCTAACTGATCTTTTTAATTTTTTTTTTCAAAAAAAACCCCACAATGCTAGCACTCAGCCTCTGAATTAGCCTCGACGAAAAAACGTAACCTACAAAGGCACATAAACTCACTCAGAACTCCCTTATTACTTATCCTAGATGCACAACCAAACACTATTTTTTGGTGTCCTGGAGACACTGAATCTAACGGTGCCCACCTCAACACTCAGTGATAAACATTCGCGACGCTATCAACGAAAGCGTACATCATCACATGTGGAGCCAAGAAGCTAAACATGTAAATATGGCTTACCTTGGTCAAAAGTGGTCTTCAATGGCATTAAAACGATAAAAAAAACGATGCTGCAGTTAATCCATAGGTTCATCCTATGTGTCTGTGCCTTCTTTGAAATTATTTCTGATAATCCATAAGCAATACAACTGCGTTTTAGTTTCCAAACTCCAGAAGGAGACATTCCTCCAGTTTAGTTTCGCTTTCCACACGCGAAGCGGCAACATTTTTTCTTTACAATGTGTGTCTATGTGAGTCTCCTCCTTCGATTCTATTGGCTCTAACGGTCACAAGGGTATGTCAACCAACCAGATCGAGCAAGGGGGGCCAGAGATAGGTCAAATCCACCCAAATGACCCCAGATGGCCCAGTTTTTGGCTAAATCTCTCTAAAAAGGTCAAATTTCACTTGTTTTGCATCAATCTTGATACAGGGTACTTATTATATGTTGTACTTTGGATTCCTAAAGCTTTTAGTCTACTAACCCATCATCCAAGGGTAGTTTTCACTATCTGTAAAAAATAATTTTTGGACGGACACTATAATTTACAGTTTTTTACTATGTAAAATCTGAATTTTCTTTAAAATAAAAAACATTTATATTGATTCTGACACTTCTACATCCAACTCACAGGTTTATCATTACTTTGAGAAAAGATTATTAATTTAACCCTTTTAGAAGGGAAGATATGGTCATTTGTTCTGGGAATGTCATTTTCGAGCCTGAGACCTGAAAAACAGGCTCAGAGTGGAACAGGTTAATGTGTTTCAGCGGCATTTACCGACCGCTGCAGTGCTGCTGCCCTTCCACGGGAGTTTATTCTCCCGTTAGCTCCGGGTTAGCTCACACGGCTCTAAAGTATTCACTGTCTGACTGTCACACAAGCAGCTGATACATATCCCCAGTTCCCCTTAAGTGAATGTGTGTCAGTCTGAATTGACGCTGTTTGGCATCACAACGCTGTTATGAAAGTTTCTCTGGTATAACATGGGTGATGCTAGCATAGCAACCGAAGCTAAACTGACTACTTGCTAAGCCTTTTTCTACAGGCAAATTTTACCGGCGTATTTGTCATTATGATTCTACTTGTGATAGTCGGACATGACAACCTGTGCAGCCCATGTATTGATTCCATCCGATAGCTGCTATAATAACAAACAAAACTTCTGCCTGCTCTCCACAATGATCAATAACAGCGAACGGATGGTCAAAGTAAGGTACAAATAAACAGAATCACACGAAGCCTGGTTAGTGTTGCCTGACTTTATAAAGCGTGTTTTTTTTATATAAGTGTGTGGTTGCCTTCTAGTCACTTTGCTCAGCGCTACTGCTTGTAGGCAGGCATGACGAGACTTCTAGACCGATCATTTTTTGGAGCTGGAAACGAACTGGATTCCGGAGCTAAGAGGCGGCGCCGCTGCGGTGTGAAGAGGAAAAAACGGTACTTTTCAGGCTCTAGCTCCGAGCCGGCGCTGAGAACGTGTTGGTGTGAAAGGGGCATATATCATTCGGGGGGGTGGGGGGAACTGAACCGAACCGATGAAACGCCCCCCCCCCGGGGTCTACACACTGGTGGTGGTGAATAGGGATGGGTATCGTTTGAAATTTATCGATTCCGATTCCGGTTCTGCTTATCGATTCCGATTCTTATCGATTCCCCGTTTCGATTCCAAAATTGTAAAAGAAAGAGCTCAAACGTTTAGATAACAAAAATATCTTTATTCTTTTAAGCTTTAACCTGTTGAGCCCTGAGCCTGTTTTTCAGGTCTCGGGCTCGAAAATGACATTCCCAGAACAAATGACCATATCTTCCCTTCTAAAAGGGTTAAATTAATAATCTTTATTCTCAAAGTAATGATAAACCTGTGAGTTGGATGTAGAAAAGTCAGAATCAATATAGATGTTTTTATTTTAAAGAAAATTCAGATTGAACATAGTAAAAAACTGTAACTGATAGTGTCCGTCCAAAAATTCTTTTTTACTTATAGTGAAAACTACCCTTGGATGATGGGTTAGTAGACTAAAAGCTTTAGGAATCCAAAGTACAACATATAATAAGTACCCTGTATCAAGATTGATGCAAAACAAGTGAAATTTGACCTTTTTAGAGAGATTTAGCCAAAAAAACCCACTTCTGGGGTCATTTGGGTGGATTTGACCTATCTCTGGCCCCCCTTGGTCGATTTTGATGAATGACATCTCTTTATAACCGCTAGAGCCAATGGAATCGAGGGGAAGTTCTACACACATCAACACGTTAACAAATAAGGAGTGAGAGTGACGCGTGGCCAAAACCGGAAGCTGCATACACTCTGGTGGCTACCATTAGCAGCTAATTTATTTGCTCCGAATTTTACATAAAAATACACACCTGAACTGCTGTAACAACATCCATAACATTCTGCTACTGAGTAATCATTTATCTATTTACCTAATATATCATTAAAATAGCTTACATATAGACTCTTATTTCACTATTTCACTTTTTTTTAAACTATTCCTTTCTTTTTGCAGTTACTTTTAATATTTACTTGCACTATATTTTTTCTGTTTCTCTGTAATATTGTGTTGCACTGTTGGAGAAGCCTGTGACTTAAGAATTCCATCGACATAACTACTCTGTAGCTACGGTTGTATGACTAATAAAGAACCTTGAACCAGAGGGAGTCACTGATCTCGCATGACATTCCTGAGCTTCCTTGGCTTAAAATAAGGGCTGACATCTTTGAAATAAAAGGACAATCATTCCTATTGATGGTCGACTACCTCTCAAAATATCCTGAGGTGCTTAACATTAAAGACAAGACATCACACTGTAATAAAGAAAATGAAATCAGTCTTCTCCAGGATAGGAATACCAAAAGAGATATTGTGTGACCATGTTCCCTTCGCGAGTCATGAAATTAGGAACTTTGCAGAATCATGGGGCATAAAACTCACTCATTCCAGCCCAGGCTATGCACAGTCCAATGGTCTGGCTGAAAGAACTGTAAAAACTGTTAAACATGTTCTTAAAAAAGCACAACTAACGAACACAGACCCTCATCTTGCCCTGCTCATCCTGAGAAACACAGCTGCAACAGGCATGCGATATGAGGCATGGCTACAAAGGGTGGTCTGTTTGGTATTTTGAGCGAACACTTCAGAGACATGTTTTGTATAGATATAGACATTTTTAAAACCAAAACAGTACGGAATTTTAAATAATCCTTTAGGGATGGTCATGATCATCCTTTTGAAATCATCATTTGTTTATAATATGAATATATTTGTTTCTTTTTCTCTTGTTTTCTCTCTGCCATCCACATAGGACCCCCTGTGGTGCTGGATAAATCTAAACAGCATCAGCGACGTCATCCTCCCAAACCTCTGCTTCCTGCCGTCCAGCTGAACAGCAGCTCAGGAAGCTTCAGAGAGAAACAGTGTGTTTAACAGAGACTGAAGCACACGGAGAAACGGTGTGTTTAACAGAGACTGAAGCACACGGAGAAACTGTGTGTTTAACAGAGACTGAAGCACACGGAGAAACGGTGTGTTTAACAGAGACTGAAGCACACAGAGAAACGGTGTGTTTAACAGAGACTGAAGCACACGGAGAAACGGTGTGTTTAACAGAGACTGAAGCACACGGAGAAACGGTGTGTTTAACAGAGACTGAAGCACACAGAGAAACGGTGTGTTTAACAGAGACTGAAGCACACGGAGAAACGGTGTGTTTAACAGAGACTGAAGCACACGGAGAAACGGTGTGTTTAACAGAGACTGAAGCGCACGGAGAAACGGTGTGTTTAACAGAGACTGAAGCGCACGGAGAAACGGTGTGTTTAACAGAGACTGAAGCACACGGAGAAACGGTGTGTTTAACAGAGACTGAAGCACACGGAGAAACGGTGTGTTTAACAGAGACTGAAGCACACGGAGAAACGGTGTGTTTAACAGAGACTGAAGCACACGGAGAAACGGTGTGTTTAACAGAGACTGAAGCGCACGGAGAAACAGTGTGTTAAACAGAGACTGAAGCACACAGAGAGAAACAGTGTGTTTAACAGAGACTGAAGCACACGGAGAAACATTGTGCACCAATGTGGCACCATTTGAAAGGTAAGAAAACAGGCTTTCCAACGTTATCAGATTTATTTCCAAGAAGCATTGTTATAACAAAGAAGTTTATTTAATTGTATATCAATAGGGGATCGATGTCTGCCGGTAGACGAGTGGCAGTCAGCAAGCTTACACTGACACTGGTCTCAGTGTTTGATATTTTAATGCAACAACTAAAGTAACTTTGACTTTTAACATTAGCCTCATTACTCCAACTTCAACATTTTGAGAAAAATAGTTGAATTTGGAGAATTGAAAGCTCCCATGTCATGCTTTTCCGGTTATTACCCGTCCCCTTGTGTGTTATGAAGGTTTTTATGCATGTAAACGGTGTGCAGAGTCAAAACCCTCAAAGTACACCCTGTAGCGAGTAAAACTCTAACACAGAAAATACCTCCCCAAAACGCCTCGTTGGAGATACGTCACTGCCCATTTGAGTCTTCCATTTAGTTCCGGGTACGGCATGATGTCATGCCGTACCCGGAACAAAATGGACCAATCCCGAAGAGCTATGGCCACACCCAGCGGCGCTGGCCGCACCCTCTGCCAGCCTAACATTTACTGTTGGAAGCTCTGGTTCAGTTCACAATCGATCCAGTCATGCCACTGCCAAGGACCTGTTTCCTGAAATGTGAGGAGAAATCTGAGCTGTTTGTCCTACCGACGGAAGAACCACGACGAAGTCAGTGGTTGAAATGTCTTTTTAACACTGTTCCTTCAGAGGTTCGAAGAACGTTACTGTGTGTGCGGCATTTCACAGACGAAAGCTTCCAAAACATTGCCCAGTTTGAGGCCGGATATGCACAGCATTTGAAACTGAAGGACGATGCTATTCCTAGTTTGTTTGGACCGTTTGGAGCAAGGGAAGATTCGGGTACACAACCTGTAAGTTTGCATTGTTATTTGTGTATTTATCAAACAAGACTGTTTAAATGTGTAAACTGTGTCGGACTGCTAAGCCATTGACACAGTGCTAACTGTGCTAACTAAGTTGCTAGCGTTTCCATATATCAACTCTAATATCAGCAGATGGCCTTGCATACATGTATCTCATAGCAGGAGAATGTCTGCATTCACACACGAAATACTCATAGACAGTATACTCCGGGTGATTTGCCGTACGGTCAGTCGCGAAACGTAATTACATTATAGCTGGCGTAGTGTGTATGCTACCGAGCTAACTAACAGAGCTAGACATGGGTTTGCTCTGGATTTTTTTTTTGTTATGCCAGCTACAATGAATGTAGCAGACTACCCGTATAAGATTGCAATTGTAAACACGTTCTTGCTAGCCTAATATGAATCACTAGCTTTTGTTCATAGTGGTTTTATTACACTAAACAAGCCCAGCTTACTGGGCTAACGACGTTGCTAGCATTTAAATATATCAACTACAATGTCAGCAGATGGCCTTACATGTTTGTCATGGCAGGAGAATGTCTGCAGTCACACACGGAATACTCATACAGTATACTCCGGGTGATTTACCGTACATTGTGACAGTACATGTACATACTGCATGTATAGCTAACGAGGCTAGCTATACATGCTAGCGCAAAACAATGTATTCATGCCAGTTACAATGAATGACCGAACGTAGCAGACTACCCGTATAAGATAGCAATTATAAACACGTTATTGCTAGCCTAATATGAACCACTAGCTTTTGTTCATAGTAGTTTTATTACACTACATTATAGTTGTCGTTCCTCCGAGCTAACGTTCATATCGTGTTTGCTACCAAGGTAAACAAGAAAGATTTGAAAATAATCAAATAAATAATCAAATAATCAAATAAATAATCAAATAAATAATCAAATATCAAATAAATAATCAAATATCAAATAATAATCAAATAATCAAATATCAAATAATAATCAAATAATAAATCAAATAATCAAATATCAAATATCAAATAATAATCAAATAATATATCAAATAATAATCAAATAATAATCAAATAATCAAATAATAAATCAAATAATAATCAAATAATCAAATAATAATTCAAATAATAATCAAATAATGAATCAAATAATCAAATAATAAATCAAATAATAAATCAAATAATAATATCAAATAATAAACAAATAATAAATCAAATAATAATCAAATAATCAAATAATAAATCAAATAATCTAATAATAAATCAAATAATCAAATAATAAATAAAATAATCAAATAATAAATCAAATAATATTCAAATAATCTAATAATAAATCAAATAATAATCAAATAATAAATCAAATAATCAAATAATAAATCAAATAATAAATCAAATAATCAAATATGAAATAATAAATCAAATATCAAATAATAATCAAATAATCAAATAATAATAATAATCAAATAATAATCAAATAATAAATCAAAATAATCAAATAATAAATCAAATCAATCAAATAATAAATCAAATCAAATCAATCAAATAATCAAATCTAATCAAATCAATCAAATAATCAAATCAATCAAATCAATCAAATCATCAATCAAATAATTAAATCAAATAATAAATCAAATAATAATCAAATAATCAAATAATAATCAAATAATAAATCAAACAATAATCAAATAATAAATCAAATAATCAAATAATAAATCAAATAATCAAATAATAAATCAATTAATCAAATAATAAATCAAATCAATCAAATAATCAAATCAATCAAATCATCAAATCATCAATCAAATAATCAATCAAATAATCAATCAAATAATCAATCAAATAATCAATCAAATAATTAATCAAATAATTAATCAAATAATCAAATAATTAATCAAATAATCAAATAATAATCAAATAATATTCAAATAATAAATCAAATAATAATCAAATAATAAATCAAATAATAATCAAATAATCAAATAATAATTCAAATAATAATCAAATAATGAATCAAATAATCAAATAATAAATCAAATAATAAATCAAATAATCAAATATCAAATAATAATCAAATAATAAACAAATAATAAATCAAATAATAATCAAATAATCAAATAATAAATCAAATAATCTAATAATAAATCAAATAATAATCAAATAATCTAATAATAAATCAAATAATCAAATAATAAATCAAATAATAAATCAAATAATAAATCAAATAATCAAATATGAAATAATAAATCAAATATCAAATAATAATCAAATAATCAAATAATAAATCAAATAATAATAAATCAAATAATAATCAAATAATTAATCAAATAATAAATCAAATAATCAAATAATAAATCAAATCAAATCAATCAAATAATCAAATCAAATCAATCAAATAATCAAATCAAATAATCAAATCAATCAAATCAATCAAATCATCAATCAAATAATCAATCAAATCATCAATCAAATAATTAAATCAAATAATAAATCAAATAATAATCAAATAATAATCAAATAATCAAATATCAAATAATAATCAAATAATAAATCAAATAATCAAATATCAAATATCAAATAATAATCAAATAATATATCAAATAATAATCAAATAATAATCAAATAATCAAATAATAAATCAAATAATAATCAAATAATCAAATAATAATTCAAATAATAATCAAATAATGAATCAAATAATCAAATAATAAATCAAATAATAAATCAAATAATAATCAAATAATAAACAAATAATAAATCAAATAATAATCAAATAATCAAATAATAAATCAAATAATCTAATAATAAATCAAATAATCAAATAATAAATAAAATAATCAAATAATAAATCAAATAATATTCAAATAATCTAATAATAAATCAAATAATAATCAAATAATAAATCAAATAATCAAATAATAAATCAAATAATAAATCAAATAATCAAATATGAAATAATAAATCAAATATCAAATAATAATCAAATAATCAAATAATAATAAATCAAATAATAATCAAATAATAAATCAAATAATCAAATAATAAATCAAATCAATCAAATAATAAATCAAATCAAATCAATCAAATAATCAAATCAAATCAATCAAATAATCAAATCAAATCAATCAAATCAATCAAATCAATCAAATCAATCAAATCATCAATCAAATAATTAAATCAAATAATAAATCAAATAATAATCAAATAATCAAATAATAATCAAATAATAAATCAAACAATAATCAAATAATCAAATCAAATAATCAAATAATAAATCAAATAATCAAATAATAAATCAATTAATCAAATAATAAATCAAATAATCAAATCAATCAAATCAATCAAATCATCAATCAAATAATCAATCAAATAATCAATCAAATAATAAATCAAATAATCAATCAAATAATTAATCAAATAATAATCAAATAATAATCAAATAATAAATCAAATAATAATCAAATAATAAATCAAATAATAATCAAATAATCAAATAATAATTCAAATAATGAATCAAATAATCAAATAATAAATCAAATAATAAATCAAATAATCAAATATCAAATAATAATCAAATAATAAACAAATAATAAATCAAATAATAATCAAATAATCAAATAATAAATCAAATAATCTAATAATAAATCAAATAATAATCTAATAATAAATCAAATAATCAAATAATAAATCAAATAATAAATCAAATAATAAATCAAATAATCAAATATGAAATAATAAATCAAATATCAAATAATAATCAAATAATCAAATAATAAATCAAATAATAATAAATCAAATAATAATCAAATAATTAATCAAATAATAAATCAAATAATCAAATAATAAATCAAATCAAATCAATCAAATAATCAAATCAAATCAATCAAATAATCAAATCAAATCAATCAAATAATCAAATCAATCAAATAATCAAATCAATCAAATCATCAATCAAATAATCAATCAAATCATCAATCAAATAATTAAATCAAATAATAAATCAAATAATAATCAAATAATCAAATAATAATCAAATAATAAATCAAACAATAATCAAATAATAAATCAAATAATAAATCAAACAATAATAAAATAATAAAATAATAAATCAAATAATCAAATAATAAATCAAATAATCAAATAATTAATCAAATAATAAATCAAATAATAAATCAAATAATCAAATAATCAAATAATCAAATAATCAAATAATAAATCAATTAATCAAATAATAAATCAAATCAATCAAATAATCAAATCAATCAAATCATCAATCAAATAATCAATCAAATAATAAATCAAATAATAAATCAAATAATCAATCAAATAATCAATCAAATAATTAATCAAATAATTAATCAAATAATTAATCAAATAATCAAATAATTAATCAAATAATCAAATAATAATCAAATAATAAATCAAACAATAATCAAATAATAAATCAAATAATCAAATAATAAATCAAATAATCAAATAATAAATCAAACAATCAAATAAAATAATCAAATAATAAATAAAATAATCAAATAATAAATCAAATAATCAAATAATAAATCAAATAATAAATCAAATAATCAAATAATAAATCAAATAATCAAATAATAATTCAAATAATCAAATAATAAATCAAATAATAAATCAAATAATCAAATAATAAATCAATTAATCAAATAATAAATCAAATCATAAATCAAATCAATCAAATAATCAAATCAATCAAATAATCAAATCATCAATCAAATAATCAATCAAATAATAAATCAAAAATAAATCAAAAATAAAATAAGTTACATTTATTTGTTATTGGCTATGGTAGGTTATTGGTTATGTTCATATACTTATTTGATTATTAAAATGTAAACCGATATTTTTCATATGGGTGTTTTAGAGTTGTAGCCCCTAGATCAGGTCTCTAGTAATTGTGTGCTCAAAGTGCACCAGATTGAAGCATTTTACTTTATGTTCAAAAAAATCTTCCCGGAGGGGCATACCCCCGGACCCCCCTAGAGGATGTGACGTCCACCCCCCAATTAAAACATGTTCATACAATACTGAATACATTTGAAGCCATTTTGACTATGTCAATAAGTTTCTGTTTTTGTAGTGTATTTGTCTTTTGTAGAGATTTTTCATTTATTCTTTATTAATTCCACGCGCTCCGTGCTCACATTATGCTTGGCCCACGTGCCTTAGCACCACTGCTATGACTCCATCCTAGGGGAAACACTGTACACCATACATACCCCACACCCTGCAGAACCTCCATAACATGTACAGATTCGATTATAGACCTTTGAGGCGTAGAACGGAAGAAGAGTAAGTTATTTTTACCTGTTATAAACTACTACTGTGTTTGATGAAAAATTAAATCGTGGTTTGTTATATATGAATGATATGTTTATAGGAGCAAATAATTCAGGGAAGAAAGGCTACTAAGTATTTCCATCAAACTTTATTTTTATAAATGTACAAAATGAACATGTGTAAATATTAGGGCTGTCAGTCGATTCAAATATTTAATCGCGATTAATCGCATGATTATCCATAGTTAATCGCACATTTTTTATCTGTTCTAAATGTACCTTAGAGGGATATTTTTCAAGTTTGTAATACTCTTATCAACATATGAGTGGACAAATATGCTTTATATGTTTGTTTATTATCATTTGAACAATGACAAATAGTCTCATGAATATTAAACACAACAACCTGTAACCTCTCTCATACAATAATACTGTGTGTGTGTGTGTGTGTGTGTGTGTGTGTGTGTGTGTGTGTCTGTGTCTGTGTGTGTGTGTGTGTAGACACTGTGATGGATCGTTGGAGCTATGTGCAGCTCAAGGCATATATGCTCGAATGGGAGCTGCCTGGACGCTGCAATAACGCAGCAGTGTGCTGAAGTCAAGTGCTCGGCGCAGTTGTCGGCGAATTGTCGCTCCTCTGTTTTCATTGAAATAGCTCCTTATATCCATTAGCGCAGCTAGCTAGCACCAAATGCTAACAACAACATTTTTTTTTGCGTTATTAACGCGTTAACTTGACAGCCCTAGTAAATATACATATATACACGGTATATCATCCATTCCTCCCCTTATAGGCGTTTTCGGCATCTTGCTTTGTAAGCTGGTGCTGGGGCTTTTTAGGACGAGGCATCAGAGTGGTCATCCCGTCATGTGTTGTCCGCCGGATACGCCAGGAGTTTCCTGATCTGGCTGGACGAAATCAAATGCAAATCACAAAAATATTAGAGAAACGTAGTTGTTTTAGGTTCGTTAGTTGCCAGCTAGAATAATATGCTACGTTTGCTAGTTGTTCAGTGTAATATGCCAACCTACTATGAACAACAGCTAGGCCAAATTTCACTGTGTGCTGTGTGCTCTGCATGTGTGACCATTAAAGAGGGTTTCATCCCTCCCAATTCTATTCTATTCTAGTGGTTCATATTAGGCTTGCAAGAACATGTTTACAATTGCAATCTTATATGGGTAGTCTGCTACGTTCGGTCATTCATTGTAGCTGGCATAAAAACAATGTTTTCCCTAGCATGTCTAGCTCTTGGTAGCCTTCTTGTTTAGCTTGGTAGCATACACGCTAGCAACGCCAACTATAATGTAATTCAGTTTCGTGACTGACCGTACTGCAAATCACCCGGAGTATACTGTCTATGAGTATTTTGTGTGTGGATGCAGACATTCTCCTGCTATGAGATACATGTAAGGCCATCTGCTGACATTGGAGTTGATATATGGAAACGCTAGCAACTTATTTAGCCCAGTTAGCACTGTGTCAATGGCTTAGCAGCCCCAAAAACGTTTACCCATTTAAACAGTCGTGGTAGATACCTTGTTTGTTTTAAACATCATAAATACACAAACAACAATGTATACTTACAGGTTGTGTACCCGAATCTCCCGCTGGTCCAAACAAAGTAGGAACAGCATCGTCCTTCAGTGTCCTACGCTGTGCATATCCGGCATGAATCGCTGCAATGTTTGAGAAGCTTTGGTCCGTTGAAATGCCGCGCACACAGTACAATACCGACTCGAACATCTGAAGGAACAGTGTTAACAAGAAATGTCAACCACTGACTTCGTCGTGGTTCTGCCCTCGGTAAGGCATGCATTGAAGATTTCCCCTCACAAGACAGGAAACAGACCCTCGTTGGCATGACTGGATACCGTTTTGAACTGAACCTGAGCGTCCAACAGTATATATGTTCGGCTGGCAGAGGGTGCGGCGATAGCTCTGGGCGTGGCTACTGGGTATCCCTACGTCACGATGCCCAGGAAGAAAACATTGAAAAATGAGAAGTCTCCAACGAGGCGTTTTGGGGAGGTCTTTTCTGTGTTAGAGTTTTACTCCCTACAGGGTGTACTTTGAGGGTTTTTGACTCTGCAGACCGTTTACATGCAGAAAAACCTTCATAACACACAAGGGGACGGGTAATAACCGGAAAAGCATAACATGGGACCTTTTAATGTTGGTAATGGTAATTACATTTTAAATTCTAACACTTAACAGTTTTTTCTTACTGTTTGTTTCCTGTTTCCTGCAGATGTCCAGCAGCTGGTGGTTAAAGAAGAGGTTCCCCCTGAGCAGCAGGAGTGGAGCTCCAGTCTAGACCAGGAGGACCCAGAGCCCCCCTCACACATTAAAGAGGAACAGGAGGAACTCTGGAGCAGTCAGGAGGGAGAGCAGCTTCAAAGGCTGGAGGAGGCTGATATCACCAAGTCCACATTCACTCCTGTCCCTGTGAAGAGTGAAGATGATGAAGAGAAACCTCAGTCCTCTCAGCTTCATCAAAGACAAACTGAACACCTGGAAACAGAAGCTGATGGAGAGGACTGTGGAGGACCAGAACCAGCCAGGAACTCAGATCCAGAGAGATATTTACAACCAGAGACTGAGGACAACCCTGGAGACTCTTCTGAACCTGACACTGGAGACTCTTCTGAAGACACTGAAGACAGTGCTGATTGGAAGGAGACCAGAGAACCAGGTTCAAACTCTCAGAGAAATAAACAAGACCCTGTCAGTGATTCAGGAGAGAAAACATTCAGCTGCTCAGTCTGTGAGAAATCTTTTACACAGAGTGGAAATTTAAATAGACACATGAGAATCCACACAGGAGAGAAACCATTCAGCTGCTCAGTCTGTAATCAATCGTTTGCATTGAGTGGAAGTTTAAAGGACCACATGAGAATCCACACAGGAGAGAAACCATTCAGCTGCTCAGTCTGTAAGAAAACTTTTGCACATAGCATAAGTTTAAAAATCCACATGAGAAACCACACAGGAGAGAAACCATTCAGCTGCTCATTTTGTAAGAAATATTTTACACAGAGTGGAAATTTAAAGAGACACATGAGAATCCACACAGGAGAGAAACCATTCAGCTGCTCAGTCTGTAATCAATCTTTTGCAGACAGTAGAAGTTTAAAGGGCCACATGATAATCCACACAGGAGAGAAACCATTCAGCTGCTCATTTTGTAAGAAATATTTTACACAGAGAGGAGATTTAAAGAGACACATGAGAATCCACACAGGAGAGAAACCATTCAGCTGCTCAGTCTGTGAGAAGTCTATAACACATAGAGGAGATTTAAAGAGACACATGAGAATCCACACAGGAGAGAAACCATACAGCTGCAGTGTTTGTGACAAAATATTCACCTGGAGTAGTCATGTCAAAAGACATAAGTGTGTTGGTCGTCAGTCCTCACAGCTTCATCAAACTCAAACTGAGGAGAACAGAGAGGCAGAGCCTCCAGCCAGCAGCTCAGCTGAACACATGGAAACAGAAGCTGATGGAGAGGACTGTGGAGGACCAGAACCAGCCAGGAACTCAGATCCAGAGAGACCTTTACAACCAGAGACTGAGGACAACCCTGGAGACTCTTCTGAACCTGACACTGAAGACAGAGAAGACGATGATTTTTGGAAACAGAGCAGTGAAAGCCTGTCAGATTCAAGCTTTTTGAAACATACATTTTCCCACAGTGGTGAAACATTTAACAGCAATCAGCAGGGAGAGGAATTGTTTACGGAAGGTGGAAATCAAAACCAGCATATGCCGAACCAGTGGGACCCAGAGCCCCCCCCCCCACATTAAAGAGGAACATGAGGAACTCTGGAGCAGTCAGGAGGGAGAGCAGCTTCAAGGGCTGGAGGAGGCTGATATCACCAAGTCCACATTCACTCCTGTCCCTGTGAAGAGTGATGAAGAGGAACCTCAGTCCTCTCAGCTTCATCAAAGACAAACTGAACACCTGGAAACAGAAGCTGATGGAGAGGACTGTGGAGGACCAGAACCAGCCAGGAACTCAGATCCAGAGAGACATTTACAACCAGAGACTGAGGACAACCCTGGAGACTCTTCTGAACCTGACACTGAAGACAGTGATTATTGTTAGGTTTAAACTCTTTGGGTAAGTCCCAGTAAGTCGTATATAATGCGATAACTTGACTGTTTGTGATAAAAAATGTTTGGTCCAAGTAAAGGGAGGACCAGAACCGGAAACATTTACAACCAGAGACCGAGGAGGTTTCCATATTGATATATAATTAAACGAAAGTTAATATAATCAAATATAATTTTGTAGAATCCACAATGTAAAATGCATGATATGCCACGAAGCTCTATACTTATATACTAAATGTACACGGTTTGGTAAACTGACGTGAAAGAGTGTAAGGTCTGATGTAGCCAGGGGTGCACATAACCTTTTTAGTGAGTTACTCTGATGAGTACCAGGAGACAGAGTTTGGTACTCACCCCACACGAAGCGTGGTCCTCCTCAGTGTCTCCTTCACTGTCCTCTATTTACACTTCTTGCATGCTAGATGATGAAGATGATGAAGATGATCCTCCCTGTCTCTTTTTAAGCCTCCGATTTGCTTTCTCCAAAACTTTTTGCCAAAACTGTGAAGTCCTTGCATTTCCTCAGGCCAAGTTGAAGGATCAAATACTACAAAATGATCACATGACTTGAAGTCAGATTTCAGATGTGGGAAGTTACTAAGTACACTTATTCAAGTACTGTACTTAAGTACAATTTTGAGATATTCAGACACTCCCAATCCTGCTCGCCAGCTCTACCCAGTGGCCAACGAGGCAAATACAAAGAAGAGGAATTCTACACAAAAACCTCATAGAAGTTAACACCAAAATGTCATTTGTTAGACGCTTTTATCCAAAGCGACTTGCATACATTCGGTACTGTGGACAATCCCCACAGGAGCAATTTGGGGTGAAGTGTCTCAGGGACACAACGAGATGCTGACTGCAGTGGGACTCGATCTTGCTATCCCCTGATTCGAAGTCCAGCACACTATCCACTGAGCCACAGCCTCCCTAGCATCTATCAGTCAGTGCCAGCCTGTCCTCCTAGAGAAAACGACCATATAGGCCGATTGTTCATGCCCTTATTACGACCCAGAGACACGTTTTAAAGTGTATGTTGTTTCTTACACGACCACTAGAGGTGCTAAGAAACAACATGCTCCCGGCCCGTTCATTCACAAATAACCCTCTTTGGAAAATCCTTAATTGTGGAATAGTTTGGCCATTAAAATGCTTTTTGATTCGATTTCTGGCGAGAAGTGTATATTGTACTCTTAGAATCCACGTCCAGTCGATGTGTAGGATCTATAGTTTGATCGATATTACGAAGATGATTTGAGGTCTCGCCAGGAGAACGTGTATATGGGGCAGCTTCCATGTAAAGTTAGCGTGGGTGAAAACAGTTTTTCCGGTCTCGAAGTTTTTCATAATTGAACCAGATGTATTCCCCTCACTATCAAATGATTACACAGTGATATCTGCATTACTCATCCACTAAAAAACATCAGTTCATCCTTGTTAATTACACAATATTGATTGGTTTAAATTGTGTACAATGCTTTTGTGTTTTTAACCTTCGATTCAGAGAAACAAATAGTTTTTTTCTGAGTTTAGACACTACAGTTTCCGAAGGCACTACACTACCCAGAATCCCCAGCTATCGTTTGGGACTACAACATCCGCCTTGCTTTACAAACCCCGTGATTAGTCATCAAGCCCTGTGATTGGATGTTGGAGTGGCAGTGCGACAAGGTTACGCCGAGCGTCAAAAAGCTCTTTGAAATGGAATGGAACCACGGCAGACTTTCCAAAACTGGAATTGGACGGGTCCAGCCCCCGGGTCCAGCCCCCCCCCCCCCCTCCCACAATTAGAAGTTGCCAGTATTAAACTGTGTACACCCTGGAGATTTAGGGGATACGAAACACAGTGGTGTTATCAAATTTAAAACATATAATTAATAAATGGGTGATTTAATATACCCACATGACATTAACAGCTGGTCTTATGCCTGTGACCCCTCCTGTTGTTCATTGATAAGCCTGAAACATGCACTTGTCAAGGTTCAGAGGCAAATTTTGCAAATATGGCAGTAGCCATCGGTCATCTTAAGATAAGATAAGATAAGATATACTTTATTGATCCCAAGTTGGGAAATGCTTTTGTTACAGCAGCATACTACTTTGTTCTTCTCCACTACAATTCAGAGGTTAACCTGGTATTTTTACTCCACTACATTTATTTTAGTTACTTTGCAGATTCTCATTAATGATGGGAAATATAAACAACCCTTAAATCAATCTTGAGTCAAATTCAGGGAAAGTGATTGTCAAGTGCCAAAATAAACTATGCAATATATTGGACGTTAAGTACTTTGTCAGACTTCATATTTATCTGTGGATAACCCCAACGTTTTTTTCTTATTCAAAAGAAGACCTTAACTTAAAGTATTCTTTAATGTTTAAATAAAGCCTAATTAGTTTGTCTGTTTTGCACATCCTCCTGTTAATATCTTTGGACGTCCGGCACTAAACTGTTTTTTTGTAGAGATCACTACAGTGTCTTCTTGATATTTTCTATTCTATATTTCTATCATGCCTTCTACTTTCCCCCAATTTTGTATGTAGGCTACTCTTAATATTTAAATGTTTTCATCAAATAAAACGTATTCAACAACTAAATTAAATAACGTGCTTTAACCACTAGGCGGTGCGGGTTAAAAAACCAGTGGTGTAGTTAATAAAACATAATAATATCAAACATAATATGACTATTAACTTTATTGTGAAATTAAAACAGAACGGTAAAGGAAAATACAGTTTCAGTCTCTCGATTTGAAGCTTATGCATTGTACCATGAACCTGTATAGACCCTTAACAGTCAACTGCATGAGGAGTTGGAAAGGTAGTTCAGTAAATAATATCTTTAAAAACTACAAAAAAATCCCTTTCTATCAGCTGTGCACCGTTATGGTGTAAATATAACCTATCTACCAATTGGATCAAATATAAAAGTCAGCCGAATTAGTGTTGATAATGCAAGGAGACGTATTGTGTGAAAAGAAATGTAAGATGTTGTTTAATTGCTAATATATTTATGATCCACGTCACGTATTCAGTTTTGGCGGCATTTCTTACAGTTTGTCAAAAGGTCTTCTGATCAGGGCTCTATAAATAAATATCTACGGCAGATATGTAATATTTAATGCAGCCGAACAGTGTATTACAATGCCGTTATGTGATGACTTCCAAAGAGAAAAGCAAGAACACTCGGAATAAAGTATTATTTTATTTAAAAGAAATGTTTTTCCGATTTCATATCGCATAAACACCATATCCCAACATGCATTGCGGCTAAAACAATCGATCAAAACCTCTGAAAAAAGAAAGGTGTCTCTCAGAATCGAAAGAGAAAAACCTATGGGAAAAACACAAAAGCATTGTACACAATTTAAACCAATAAATGTCGTATAATTAACAAGGATAAACTGATGTTTTTTAGTGGATGAGTACTGCAGATATCACTGTTAAATCATTTGATCATTGGTTTTATTATGAAAACGTCGAGACCGGAAATACTGTTTTCAACCCGTAACTTTACATGGAGGCTGCCCCATATACACGTTCTCCTGTCGAAACCTCAAATCATCTTCGTAATATCTATCAAACTATAGATCCTACATATCGACTGGACGTGGATTCTAAAAGTACAATATACACTTCTCGCTAGAAATCTAATCAAAAAGCGTTTTAATGGCCAAACTATCCTACAATTTAGGATTTTACAGAGAGGGTTATTTGTGAATAAACGACCATCTGTAACGTTTGCATTCAACGGGAGCACTAGAGGGCGAAAACTTTAAAACGTAATTATAGGACGTAATAAGGGCTTGAACAATCGACCCATTTGGACGTATGAGTTGGAGGACTTGTTGGTCAGTGCTCATAATCCTGTTTTATCTGATCACTACTTATTAACTTTTGGTGTTCTGTTATTAGACAATAAGCCACTGCATAAGAATGCCTACAAAAGAAATCTATCAGATTCTGCTGTAGCAACATTTATGGAAAAAAATCCATCAGTGCTTAGCTCCTTTACTAACCTTACGCCCCCCCAAATAGATCATATGATTGATAGTGTTACAGGGGCGCTAAAAATAAAACTGGACTCTATTGCCCCTTTTAAAATTAAGAAAATGAAACAAAGAAGACTAGCTCCATGGCATAACAATGAAACATGCATAATAAAGCAGAGGACAAGGCAACTTGAAAGGAAATGGCGCTCCACCAAGCATGAAGAATTTCGGTTACTCTGGCTTGATAACCTTAACAAATATAAGAAGGCACTACGCACTGCCAGAGCAACGTATTATTCCTCCCTAATGGAAGAAAATAAAATCAATGCCAGCTTTCTTTTTAGTACAGTAGCCAGGCTGACCGAGTCACAGCTCCATTGAGTCTTCTATTCCTACATCCATCAGTAGCAATGACTTTATGAACTTCTTTAATGATAAAATTATAACTCTCAGGGACAAAATAAACCACCACCTACCCTTAGTCAGCACTGAATCACCCTTAACACCGGACATATACTTGTGCTTCTCTCCTATAGACCAAAACGAACTAAATTCAATTATTTCATCCTCTAAAGCATCTACGTGTATCTTAGACCCTGTTCCATCTAAGCTGTTCAAGGAAATTGCACCCCTAATTAATACACCTGTATTCAATATGATGAATATATCTTTACTGTCACACACACTACCATTGAGAAATGAGAGCTATGCGCATGCAGTTTTGCATCAGAGCGAACCGATCTCTCGCTCTGACATCTGGAAACGGAAAAGCAGGTTTATTGCTTATGGATTATCAGAAATCATTTCAAAGGGACACAGACACATTGGATTAACCTATGGATTAACTTCAGCAGCGTTTTTATCGTTTTAATGCCATTGAAGACCACTTTTGACCAGACAACGACCAAGGTGAGCCATTTTGCAGTTTTTAGCTACCTAGCGCCACATGTTTTGATGTCTGTTATTGTTAATATCTTCGCGAGTTCTTATCATGGAGTGATGATGTATATACCTATTGATTCTGTGTCATCTCACGATGCTAGTCGATATGTTGGATGTGCAGTTAAGATAAGTAATAAGGGTGTTATGAGTGAGTTTCTGTGCAGTAATGCGTTAGCATTTTTACGCTCGTTGCTAATTCAGAGGCTGAGCGTTAGCATTGTGGGTTTTTTTGGAGAAAAAGAAAATGATCAGTTAGCTGAGTTTCTTCCCGTTACATGGATATAAAACATTCATAGTTTATTAAATATTAAGATGCCCTCGGACGCTGTTTCCTGCAGATGACGCATTTTTCCCCCCGGTATCGGGGGGCGGTGGAGAACAGGTTAAAGTAGCTGTAATTAAACCTATTATTAAAAAAACTAAACTTGATCCTGAGGTTATGGCCAACTACAGGCCAATATCAAACATTCCCTTCCTCTCAAAAATCCTTGAGAAAGCAGTGGTCTCACAATTGTGTGCATTTTTAAATACAAATTGTTTATTTGAGAAATTCCATTCAGGTTTTAGAAAACATCATAGCACAGAGACAGCACTGGTTAAAGTCACAAATGACCTGCTTTCTGCATCTGATAATGGACTTGCCTCTATCCTGGCTCTGTTAGATCTGAGTGCTGCCTTTGACACTATTGACCATAACATACTACTTCAAAGATTAGAGCTTTTGATAGGTATAAGGGGAACTGCACTGAGCTGGTTCAGGTCTTATCTATCAAAACGGTCTCAGTTTGTATCTGTCAACGATGAATCCTCATTACAAACTACAGTCAGTCATGGAGTACCGCAAGGGTCTGTACTTGGACCCATCCTGTTCATCATATATATGCTACCATTGGGCAATATCATAAGGAATAACTCCATACATTTTCATTGTTATGCAGATGATACACAATTGTATCCATCAATTAAACCAGATGAACAATTTCCATTAGTTAAACTGCAAGAATGCCTCACAGACATAAAGGCATGGATGACCTGCAACTTTTTATTATTAAACTCTGACAAAACAGAAGTCATTATACTAGGCCCCCAGCACCTTCGGAACAAACTGTCCAACAACATTCTTCGGATGGTATTACCTTGACCTCCAGCACCACTGTAAAAAATATTGGTGTTATCTTTGACGAGGATTTGTCTTTTAAATCCCATATAAAGCAAATTTCAAGGACTGCCTATTTCCATCTACGGAATATTGCAAAAATCAGGCACATCCTAAATCACAACAATGCAGAAATACTAATCCATGCTTTTATCATCTCCAGGCTGGATTATTGCAATTCCCTTTTATCAGGCTGTCCCAGCTCATCATTAAAGACCCTTCATACAAAATGCTGCAGCACGGGTTTGAACAGGAACAAAGAAGATGGACTACATCAATCCTGTTTTAGCAGCTTTGCACTGGCTACCAGTTCAGTCCAGGATTGATTTTAAAATACTTTTACTCACATACAAAGCGCTCAATGTTCAGGGACCATCCTACCTACAGGATATTTTAATCTCCTATTGTCCCTCTAGGGCATTAAGATCCCAGAGTCCACAAAAAAAGATCAGGTGCAGAGCTTTCGGCTACCAAGCCCCGTTCCTCTGGAATCAACTTCCAGTGACGATCAGGGAGGCAGACAGTGTGCACACATTTAAGAGTAGGTTAAAGACTTTCCTCTTTAGTATAGCGTACAGTTAAGACTGGTTTTAAACCCCCTTTTATAAACATCCTCATGGACCCTTCATTTTATGGAATTGTAATGATTGTACTCTAACTGTATTTGTATCATTGTGTTTTGTTCCTTTTTAAATTGGTATTTTCACATTGATCTTGTAAGATACGTTTGTTGTTTTTACATTGTTTTACATTGCCAATTGTGTTTGATTTGTGAAACCCTCTGAGACAAATATGATTTGTGATTTTGGGCTATATAAATAAACTTGACTTGACTTGACACCCGGAAGCAATGACTCTTCTCCACATACATAGGTCTGTTGGTGTGTATTTGCTTCTGCTTCTGTTGGTATGATATAAAAGCAGCAGCTGAGAGAGGAAAAAAGGTCTTAGGTTTATATATATATGTCTTCATGTTATTATAGTCTTAAAGATACATGTATCTGTTCACTATTGTTCCAGTCAAATGTCTTTGTTTTGAGTCCAATGTTCCCACTTTCTGTTGAGTTGTGTTTCTTGTAATCTCAATTTATGAATCATTTTTTCCATCAAAAAGATTTCTTCCACGATTGTTACCCATTGGTTTTTCGTTGGTGGTGCTTCCTTACCCAGATTTCCGAGTGAAAGCTTTCTTGCTGGATATTAGCAGAATTTTGATCAACGATCGTACCACTTGCTGGTCTTCCGACCGTTACCACTCTTGTTGTTGTGGTCTTTTATTTTTTTGTAGTCCTGCTTCAGTTTCTTTATTTTGTCCCGGCATGACTTAGCATGACGTTTTTGGGAGTTTGACGGGGTGTGGTTTGCATTCCGCCCAGCCAATCAGACATATGAATCTTTTTCTCCCACGAAAGTCCCTGCTCTCTAGCAGGGGCTGAAAAGCGGGTAAAAATGGTTCTGATTAACTCATTTAGTTCCTGCGGCTTTTTGGTGTGAACGCAAATATATCGTAGTTCTGATGAACTATTGTGGGAAAAGTACTCCGGTGTGAACGCGGCTATTGTGGGAAAAGAACTTGGTGTGAACGCCCCAAATGACTCTTCTCCACATACATGGGTCTGTTGGTGTGTATTCGCTTCTGCTTCTGTTGGTATGATATAAAAGCAGCAGCTGAGAGAGGAAAAAAGGTCTTCGGTGTATATATAGGTCTTCATGTTATTATAGTCTTGAAGATACATGTATCTGTTCACTATTGTTCTAAACAAATGTCTTTGTTTTGAGTCCAATGTTCCCACTTTCTGTTGAGTTGTGTTTCTTGTAATCTCAATTTATGAATCTTTTTTTTCCATCAAAAAGATTTCTTCCACGATTGTTACCCATTTTTTTTCCGTTGGTGGTGCTTCCTTACCCAGATTTCCTAGTGAAAGCTTTCTTGCTGGATATTAGCAGAATTTTGATCAACTATCTGTCACTTACAATAATTTCCTCAGTAAATTTACATAAATAGAGTACCAAACTACTTTTAGAAACCTCATAGCCTATTATTTGAAATATTTCCTTACATATCATTCCCCAAAACACAACTACAGTTGTATTCAGTTGAAGAGCAAGACTCCTGAGCCTTGCCGACTAGCTTGCACTGTAAAAGTATGGCCCACACATCTTCTGGCCAGCGCAGAGCAGCAGCAATGCGCTCAAATGCACCAAAGTAGGTCTCCACTTCTGACTCATGAAAAACAGGGACCAACTGTAATGTGTATCTTGATGATGTGGTTGTCTTTTCCAACAATCGGACTGCCCATATGGCTAGCCTCACATGTGTGTTTCAGCGACTTGCGGAGGCCTCGCTGACACTGAATCTGGCAAAGTGTGAGTTTGGCAAGGCCACTGTCACCTATCTAGGCAACCAAGTGGGTCATAGCGGACACAATGTCATACTTAATTCTATCTATCTATCTATCTATCTATCTATCTATCTATCTATCTATCTATCTATCTATCCATCCATCCATCTTATAATAGCAGGGTGATGCAGAGTGGGGTCGCCTATCCCTTTAAGAGAGAGAGGGAGGTGTGGCGCGTGCATGTGGCGCGTGCATGTGTAGAGCGAGAGTGAGCGAGCGTAGTGTGTGTCCGGAAGAGAGCGGGAGTAGCAGCAGTGATCAGTCTGTCTCCAGTTAGCTGTATAACAAAGTCCTGAGGAAACACAGCGGCCTCCCAAGGAACAGCCTGCCTGTCTGCCTCATTTCAGAGTGGGTTATTGAAGCCGAAGCCTGGTGCTTCAGTCCGGGAAGACTGCAGAGAGTCCTCCCCTGTATTCCTCCACTACGGTCTGGGAACAGCATCTATCTCCACTGTTGCTGTAACCATGTTAATGTCCCTCTGTGGGACCAATAAAGGACTTCTGATTCTGCGGACAGACAGAAGAGAGGGGGGAGGGGCGGGTTTTAATGCGGCCTTCTTTTCCCGGATTTGAAGAGTCCTCTTCCTCACAGCCCACCGTATCCCAGGATGCAATGCGCGCCGGTGACAAGGAAACAAACAAAATGTCGGTCCGGTCTCAGAGAGAAAGCAGCACGTGAGGAGTAACTGATAAATGTGAGTATCGGACTCGGGTTTAACTTACTTTAATAACGGATGAATGTGAGTATCGGGTTTAACTTACTTTAATAACGGATGAATGTGAGTATCGGGTTTAACTTTCAATCAGGAGAGACAGTTTTGATGTAACAATACATATCTATTGCCGGGTACACACAAATGAATGTAATGGTGTTTGGCTATTAGACCCCGTTGTTTGTTCGGCCCGACGCGAAGGTTAGTAAAATCCCCTTTGAATTGTGCCACGAATTACACATATGATGTTTGTCAATTTAAAAGATAATTTTGCAAGTCAACATTTTTTAAATGTGTCGTAAAACTGTGAAGTAACACTTTTTTGTGTGAAACGGCTCGATGAACTACATCTCCCGTCTCGCCGTCACGTTGGCACATTTCACTTCTTTCTTTCAGAATGAGGCGAAAAGTATTAAAAGAGGTGAAAATCACTACAAGTCTGGGCATGTTGAGAGCTGTACATACACACAAGGGGAGTTAGTCGTCCCGTAAGAGCCAGCATGCAGGACCGGGATTCTGGGATTTGTAGTCTTTCTAGTTGCGTATTTTTCATAGTCTTATATTTCAACAGTTTTACGACAAACTGTGACTTTTTTGCTGTTGTGTCGATATTAATAAGTTAAGGAAATCAACCGCTACCAAGAATCTTGTGTGTTCTTACCGACCCCCCAAGGTGTAAGTCACTCCGAGTGAAACCTTCCCCTTTACAGTCCTACCTGAATCACTATTCAATAGGACTCCTTGAAAATAATTCCTTTTTCCAAATAACTGAAAAGGTTTTCTTTTGTTGTCGACAAGGCTCTCTTTCCGTCATTTTCATTGAGCTGAAATAAACATACCACCGATTGGCTAAGAGCGAGTTTCGGCTTTTAGGGAGGAGCCAAAGCACACCACTGCAAAGGGAAGGGGTACGCTGAATTTACAACCCAAGACAAAACGAGAGCATAATGCGAAACAGAATGCAGCACAATCATCTTTTTATCTGGATTATCTTGTTTTGTCATATATAAATAAATATATATACCATATATTTTCTTGCAATTATACATTTTTTAAATGATTATTAACAGTATTTTTAATGTATCTGACAGTGATATATAGCCTTAACAAAAGTATTTATTTGTAAAATGACAGAAAATGCAACAAATTTTGCCAACAGAAAATCATTTATTTTTACAGTTAGTTTTGTTAAATTCGCATTTAAAGGGGACCTGTCATGCAAAATGCACCACAGAAAATTGCTATCAGAAACAATGCCTGACGTGTTTTGGACGTAATATGGTCTGTGTTTACATTAGCAGGCCTCGCTAACACAGTACTGGAGAGCACATGTGTTTAAAAAGCAGGAAATAAAAATAGGAACTCACCTTGTGGTAAACCCGCAAGAGAAAAAGCATCCATGAGCTTGAGCTCCATACTGTTTCAGAAATAATCCTTGATGTGGTTTGGAACAGGATGTCGTTTTATCACAGCAGAATTGAACTTTATCTCTGTAGTATAGTGCCGCGCACATACTATCAGGATATTACTGATGTGGCGTGGAGTGATACTGTGTGTGTGTATGTAAGCCTGCATCTAGTATGCATGTATGTACCATGGCTGAAGACCTGTTAGGTAAATAAAGATGTCTCATAGAAAGGTCTACGGATACCTTATTACACTCCATGACCTGCGGTCAATTATATAGCATAAAGGACTATTACATGGTGTCAGAAGTCGGCCCAGTTCGTCATTTTGGTGGAGGTAAACAGATGAAAGTTGCTAGCCTAAAGCCTAGCTAACAGGTTTTTAAGGAAAGAAAAGAGAGATGGATCGATTCGAATTACCATCTCCGCTGGTACTCACTGGCAACTTGGGAGAAAACTGGCGACGATGTGAACAACGCTTCCAAATCTACATGACCGCGAGTGGTGCAGACGGTAAGGACAGGAAGATTAAAGTAGCCATACTGCTGCACGCACTAGGAGAGGAGGCTCTTGAAGTTTACAACACGCTAGACATCGAACAAGATGAAGAAGATGAAGAGACTGTTAATGATATTCTAGCAGCATTCAGAGCCTATTGTCAGCCTAAGAAGAACACAGTGTTTGAGAGATGTGCACCACGATTGAGAAATATGTGACAGAGCTCAGACAAGAGCAAGGATTGTGAATTTAGTGCTTCAGAAAATGACATGATCAGAGACAAGATTGTGTTTAGTATGAATGACCAGAGACTGAAAGAGAGACTTTTAAGAGAACTTAACATTAGAAAGGGCCATAGACACCTGCAGCGCTGCTGAAACGGCCAAAGTTCAAATGCTAGCTATGAATTCAGCAGCCCAGGAGAAGTCTGTACTCGCAGTGCACAAGAATAGTCGAAAAGACAGTCAACGAGGACAAAAGGCACGCACACCGCCTATTCAACGTACACAAGACAGTGTCCAGCATACGGAGCATCCTGCCGTAATTGTGGAAAACAGAATCACTATGCAAAAATGTGTAGGTCAGCTAAAGCCCAACATCACAAGACAGTGCATGATGTTTCTCCCGGAAATAGACACCCTATATATTGGGACAGTGAACATTGATCAGCTAAAGTCTAAAGTTGACAAGTCGTGGCATTCTAATGTAAATGTTGACTGCATGCGTGTCAAGTTTAAGTTGGACACAGGAGCAGAGGCCAACGTCCTGCCACTGAAAGTATTCACATCGATGACCCGAAAAGCCAGACGTGAAAGAAGAACACACCTCAAACTACAGCCTACAAAGACAGTGCTGGTGGCATATGGAGGGATGAGATTGAAGCCGGAAGGGAAGGTCACACTCAAATGCTCCACTCCCAAAACACAGGCAAGTCTGACATTTTATGTATTCAGTCATTCATCCATTCCCATATTAGGAAACGAGGCATGTGAAGAACTGCGCCTGGTCTAAAGAGTAGACATTGACTCAATAGAAGTGAAACATCCAACTGATAGCTCAGCACCCAACTGTCTTTGAGGGTTTAGGTGAGTTTGCTGGAGAATATCACATCCACACTGACCCCAATGCCACACCTGTCATACATGGCTGTAGGAAAATACCACTGGCAGTAATGGACAGACTCAGAGCCACCCTCGATGACTTGTTACAAGCTGATGTTATTGCACAGGTAACTGAGCCTACACCATGGGTTAATAGCCTGGTGATCACAGAAAAAAAGTTACGGGTTTGCTTGGATCCCAGTGACTTAGGCGCCGTTTACACGAGGAGAAAACTGCTTGTATCTGCATAGTTTCGCGTGCGTATAGCCCTATTATTTACACGAGGCCGATAGAAACTGACCCCACAAACGATAACGGGTCCCAAGGTGGATAGATTTGCAAACGAAACGCTCTGGGGGGTCAAACGAGTCCGTGTAATCGCCTCTATACGAATATTTCCTAAAAAAATAACGATAGCCCCGCCTCTCCCCACCTCTCCTGCTCACTGCTGTAGCAACTATCAAAAATAGCTGTGTTAATTAAACGCACAAGGGGTTCTTGAATGAAATAATATTATAAAAGGCAAACCAGAATTGTTAACGCCCAATATACTCCTTAAACAAAATAAACAGAGTCAGATTTCATGCATTGATCCATTATATTGACAATTTTCCAGCAAAACAACACAAACAAAATTAAACAGTCCGCTCTGCGACACACCCAACTTGTCTTTACTGCCTAATCCAGGCCATTATTGTTCACGAGGACCGGCGTGTCCCAGAGGAGCATCTCACCCGGTGTTTGTAGAGAATATCTCTCTTTCTGAGCGCGTCCTCTCCACGGAGACGTGCTTCTTGGTCGGTCGATGCAATATCCACAGATTCGGTTTCTTTCAGTTAACTTCCCCGTTGTATTTATCCATATGCTGAGGAAATGACTATATCACGCTGAATACCAGCAATCGCCACACACACTTCCTCCTGTCAGTAGCTACTGCTAGTGCTACTGCTACTGACCATGCTACAGATATTAGTGCAAAATCTACAGCTCCTCTACCACAACCATCAGCAACAAGTGGACATGGAGAATTACATGAACTACATGTTGCTAAATACACCGCGGGGCTTAAACAGAAGGGTAGCCATGGCAACATTGCGGCGGGGCTGCTCCAGGCTGCTCTTCTTTGCGGCTTTTGGTGTATTTTGGCGGAAGTTACAGCGCCACTTACAGTCCCGGCATATGTACTACAGCGTTTCCAGCGGTCTCGTTTGAACAGACACGTGAAATGAAACGAATGCATGTGAACGGAAGACTTTTTTGAATACGCATACTGTGCATAAACGCAAACGGTCCCGTGTGAAGGAGGCCTTAAACAAAGCTATACTCAGACGACCGATGAAGTTCTGTGCAAACTAGCTGGTAAGAAACTTTTCACAGTGCTGGATGAAAAAGATGGATATTGGCAAGTAAAGCTAGATAAATAGTCCTCCCTACTGTGCACATTTAACACACCATGGGGGAGATACCGCTTTAAACGTCTTCCATTTGGGATCAAGTCAGCAAGTGAGGTTTTCCGGCAACTTAACCGTGAGACATTTGGAGATATCCAAGGGATCCACATCATTGCAGATGATAATTGCTGCATCGTCAGAGAAAGAACACGATGAGATATTACAGAAAGTGATAGCCAGAGCAAAGGAGGCTAATGTGAAGTTCAACAAAGACAAGATACAGTACAAGGTGAGCAGTGTCCACTACATGGGCCATACTGTCACTTCAGAAGGTGTTAAAGCAGACAACGCTAAGATCAAGGCTATCACAGGCATGCCAACACCAACTGGCAAAGCAGGACTACAGCGATTGCTGGGCATGATACAATACCTAGATCAGTACATCCCAGGTGAGGCCACCATATCAGCACCACTGAGAGAGCTGTTGAGAAAAGACAGTGTGTGGCTGTGGCAGCACGAACATGATGAAGCAGTCAAAAAACTGAAAGATGCTCTCATTACAGCTCCTGTACTCAGTTATTTTGACCCAAGGAAACAGCTCACATACAGGCAGATGCATCCAAAGATGGTTTCGGGGCATGTCTAATGCACAAGGGCCACCCAATTGCCTATGCATCAAGAGCACTAACACACACAGAAAAGATCTATGCTCCAATTGAAAAGGAACTATTAGCAATTGTTTTCTCTGTTAAGAGGTTCCATTAGTATGTGTACGGATTGAAAGTGGATGTGCAGTCAGATCACAAACCTCTGGAAAGCATTCTGAGAAAGCCGCTTGGAGCTCCTTCCAGACTCCAACTAATGCTCCTCCAGCTGCATCGATATGACTTGAATGTCATCTACACACCAGGTAAAGACCTACTGATTGCAGACACACTCTCACGAGCTGTCACACATGATGAACATTCAACTGTTGACAACATCACAGATGAGAAAGTTGTCTATGCTCTGGAGCCAACAGACGCTTTGAGCACTGAGATGCTGCAAATGCTCAAAAGTGGAACAGCTAATGATGAAATACTACAGCTGCTTCAGGAAACACACAGACAGGGCTGACCACGACACAGAAAACAAGTACACACTAAACTGGTTCAATACTGGCCTATCAGACATACTCTGTCAGTAATAGATGAGATAATGTTTGCAGGTGACAGGATAATCCTCCCGAGCTCGATGAGAAGTGACATGCTGCAAACATTACATGTGGCTCATCAAGGAATGCAGCGGACAAAAGCACTTGCCAGAAGGCACTGGTACTGGCCAGGTATGTCAAGAGAGATAGAACAAATGGTCGAGAATTGTGGGACATGCCAGCAGTTCCAGCCCAGAAACCAGAGGGAGTCACTGATCTCGCCATTCCTGAGCTTCCTTGGCTTAAAATAAGGGCTGACATCTTTGAAATAAAAGGACAATAGCCGCGTTCACACCGGAGTACTTTTCCCCGTACTTTTCGCGTTTAGTTCCGTTAGTACCCCTTATGTCGCGTTCACACCAAAAAGAGTACTTAATCTAGGGAACTTTTATCCCCATTTTTAGTGCCTGCTGAGAGATCGTACTTTCCTTGGGGAAAAAAAGTGCCCCAGTTCTGATTGGCTGGGCGAATTGCAAACCGCGCCCGTAAAACTCTGAAATGATTTGTAGAGCCGCCATTTTATTTGCTCGCTACAAAAACCCAGCGCACCAACGGAGAGTAGTTTGTTTTGAAAGCAGTTATGGCAAGCATCAATAAATCATCGGAGCGGTGGAGTGATGAGGAGGTGTCGGCGCTTCTGGAAATCTACTCCGAGGACGCGACCCAGGGAATGCTACTGAAGCCAGTACCCAACTCCAAAATGTTCGAGCATTGTTCGAAAAAGTTACTCGACCTGGGAATCGTGCACAGCGCCACGGCACGCCGGCTCAAAATAAAGAAACTCAGGCAGGACTACAAACAAATTAAAGACTATTATAACAAGAGTGGTAACGACTGGAAGACCAGTAAATGGTACGAGCGCCACAGACCTTTTCTCCGGGACAGCATCGACCTTCGATTCGGGCACGATGGTATGGGAGGCCGCTCAAACGACCACGACGAAGGTAAAATCAACTACATGCACTGGGGTTTTAATCTGCACAATAATGGTCTCAGATGTACTTTTATTTGCTCAGTAGATCAAGCTAGCCATGCTAGGCTGAACTGGCTAACACCGGCCCCCCGAGCTGGCTAATAACATCTAGCTAGCTAGATATTCTCGGCCGCTATGAAAACGTTTTGACTTGTGAATAACTGTGCAGTGTTTCTGTAATTTGCTTCACTAACTCATGGCACTAATCGTCTGTTTCAGGCGAGGATGGACAACTCTCGGGATTGGAAACAAGCAAGCTTTCCCTTCCAGATCACAGCGCTTGCTCGTCCTCCTTACCAGCAACCAAACGCAAAGGTACACACACTGTAACTTGGTCTTGAAAGAACGTTACGCATCGAACTGATGTTCACAATCACGTTTATTTCCTTCTTGGTACAATTATGAAACAGCGTGAAAACGTATTCGCCTAGACCGGTGTTTACAAATGTTCGCGCCCTTTTTACTCTCTGACAAACATTGTAAACATCCGGGCTAGAGGTCACATGACTTCCGGTAAGAAAACTTGCCTCAACAAAATTAAACAAAGTTCAAACATACATGAAGCACTCTTCAAAAATACAAAACAATAAATAAGGGCACTTTGAGCGGCAGCTACACACACACACAGACTCAGTGTGTGTGTGTATATATATATATATATATTTTATGCTATTTGCTCCTATATTATCTTCTACTATACACCTGCATTGTGTACACTGTCTTGTCCCGGCCTGCACCCTGTCCAATGTTGACTAGTAAACACATTCCTCGTATGTTGTAAAACTACATGGCGACTAAACAGATCTTGTATCTTGCTTATTTCCCCTCTTAGGAAAGCGGGCACGGGATGTGAATTTCTTTGACACCGTCGAGGCGTTGGAGGACCGGCGTGCTGTGGTGAAAGAGTCGATGCACGGGGATCAGATGGTGCTGTTCACCAAGGCCCAGGAAACGGAGGACAAGATGCTCACGATGATGGAGCACCAGGATGAAGTGTCGGTGCAGGATGAGCGGCAAACCACTTTTCAGAATGGGTTTCTGGAAGTGCTTTCCCAGCTAGTGAAAGCCAACAGGTCTTCCTCCCTATAGTTGCCACTGTTAACAATGTCTGCTGCTGAGCCTATCCCTACACCTGGGACAGTTTATTTTGTATTGTTTTTATTAATACTGACACACAACTTTGCACTAAGGTGTGTATGCTGCTGAGCCTATCCCTACACCTGGGACAGTTTATTTTATATTATAGTTATTACTGTTATTATATAGTCTTGATACAACTGACACTTTATTTTATATTGATAATGTTAACTTACATGTACAACTTCTATTTTATTTACATTAAAAATGTTCTATTTACTGTTATGTCTTGAGAGTGCAATAAAGAGAACCTACATGGCGATTAAACAGATCCTGTATCTTGCTTATTTCTCCTGACACGTTATCTTTAGTGACCTGTGTAGCATCCTATACATCACATGTAAGTGATTATTCTGATACCATCATGTTTCATCGGTTATAAACTGGCAAAGCTTTATTTGTCATTTATTTATCATCAATGTTGCAACCTTGTGGAGGAATGGCAGGGGCACATACACAAATATGATAATTTATATCATTTTAAATATTATTTGACCTAAAACTAAATGTTTTTATGATTGTCCTCTGAGGAGGACATGGGGATTTGCAAACTTTTAATTCCCCCCCCATTTCACACAACACAAAATGGAGTCCACTATGGGCCGAAACTAACATGTATGTTTCCATAGTGTTTATGGCAGACGGATGCAGTGGGTCTCAGGAAGATATATATATAATAAAGGTGGGTTTGCTGCTGAGCCTATTTACTGTGCATACAAAACACCTGGCACAGTTTATTGTTATTATATTGCCACACTGTACACTATTGTAATGTTGCCTGTCTTGACTGGAAAATAAAAGAGAGAAACAAAAGCACTGTACAAAAGATCATCTTTATTGTCAAAATGTTTACAATGTACAATTTACACGCTGTTCAGATGCCTCATAAGGGCTGTGCGTGTGTCTTGCCCCCCAGCCTCGGCAATGGCTGGCCCATCAAGCTGGGTCGCCGGTAAGGCAGTCCATTCGTCCCTGTACTCATTACTTTCACAAAGGTTATGTAATACGCAACATGCTGCCACCTGGGTTTTGATCTTGTCCATCTTGCAGTCGTTTCTTTTCATCAAGCACCGCCACCTGCCCTTCAGTCTGCCAAAAGCGTTCTCCACCACCACTCGTGCTCGGCTTGTTATTGTTATTGTACGCAAGTTGCTCAGGCTGCATTAACTCAGTTACAAAGCTGTATAACATGAGCACAAACAGCACAACTTCAGTCGACTCCATCTCCATCATGTCTGAGGTCGGAAGGTAAACAACAGACGCCTAATGTACAGCGAGTGGGTGGGCGTCGCAGTATACGCGGGAAGTTTTTCTTCTTCTTCTTCTCTTGTTTTTGTAGCGGATTGCAAACAACTTTAAGGTGCGTACCGCCACCTACTGTACTCGCCGTGAAGTGGTTTGTGGCCTGCCAGTAAAGCCAAAGCAGAAGAAGAAGAAGTGACGTCAGCGACTCATTTGCGTAATCTTCCCTCAGGGAAAAGTACTCCGGTGTGAACGCAATCTGTACTAAGTGCCCTGGGGTAAAAAGCGCCGGGGCTCTGAGTGCCGGAACTAAGTACTGCAAAGTACTTGGTGTGAACGCGCCTAATCATTCCTATTGATGGTCGACTACCTCTCAAAATATCCTGAGGTGCTTAACATTAAAGACAAGACATCACACACTGTAATAAAGAAAACACTTCAGAGACATGTTTTGTATAGATAGACATTTTTAAAACCAAAACAGTACGGAATTTTAAATAATCCTTTAGGGATGGTCATGGTCATCATTTTGCAATCATCATTTGTTTATAAGATTAATATATATTTTTATTTTTTATTAGGACAATTCTGGAGAACTGGATCTGCAGAGGAAGGAGCTGCCATCCACATAGGACCCCCTGTGGTGCTGGAGAAATCTAAACAGCATCAGAGACATCATCCTCCCAAACCTCTGCTTCCTAGCGTCCAGCTGAACAGCAGCTCAGGAAGCTTCAGAGAGAAACAGTGTGTTTAACAGAGACTGAAGCACACGGAGAAACGGTGTGTTTAACAGAGACTGAAGCACACGGAGAAACAGTGTGTTTAACAGAGACTGAAGCACACGGAGAAACGGTGTGTTTAACGAGACTGAAGACACAACGGAGAAACGGTGTGGGTTTAACAGAACTGAAGCACACGGAGAAACGGTGTGTTTAACAGAGACTGAAGCACACGGAGAAACGGTGTGTTTAACAGAGACTGAAGCACACGGAGAAACGGTGTGTTTAACAGAGACTGAAGCACACGGAGAAACAGTGTGTTTAACAGAGACTGAAGCACACGGAGAAACGGGTGTGTTTACAGAGAACTGAGCACACGGAGAAACGGTGTGTTTAACAGAGACTGAAGCACACGGAGAAAACGGTGTGTTTAACAGAGACTGAAGCACACGGAGAAACGGTGTGTTTAACAGAGACTGAAGCACACGGAGAAAACGGTGTGTTTTAACAGAGACTGAAGTCACACGAGAAACGGTGTGTTTAACAGAGACTGAAGCACACGGAGAAACGGTGTGTTTAACAGAGACTGAAGCACACGGAGAAACGGTGTGTTTAACAGAGACTGAAGCACGCGGAGAAACGGTGTGTTTAACCAGAGACTGAAGCAGCACGGAGAAACGGTGTGTTTGAACAGAGACTGAAGCCACGGAGAACGGTGAAGTAAGCAGACTGAAAGCAGCGGAGAAACGGTGTGTTTAACAGAGACTGAAGCACACGGAGAAACGGTGTGTTTGACAGAGACTGAAGCACACGGAGAAAACGGTGTGTCTGACAGAGACTGAAGCACACGGAGAAACGGTGGTGTTTAACAGAGACTGAAGCACGCGGAGAAACGGTGTGTTTGACAGAGACTGAAGCACACGGAGAAACGGTGGTGTTTACAGAGACTGAAGCAACACGGAGAAACGGTGTGTTTAACAGAGACTGAAGCACACGGAGAAACGGTGTGTTTAACAGAGACTGAAGCACATGCAGAAACAGTGTGTTTAACCACACGGAGAAACAGTGTGCACAAATGTGGCACCATTTGAAAGGTAAGAAAACAGGCTTTCCAACGTTATCAGATGTATTGCCAAGAAGCATTGTTACAACAAAGAAATAATCTACCAAACACAGAATTCCTTACTTTGTGTTAAGTTTATTTAATTGTATATCAATAGGGGATCGATGTCTGCCGGTAGACGAGTGGCAGTCAGCAAGCTGTGCAATAGCAGCGCCCTTTTACCTTAAAAACAATCACTAAAATGCACCATCAGCTCATACAGCCAGTAAATGCAGATCTAACCCTGATAACTAACATGATCATGAATTACACAAACCTACATGTAGAAACTCATATCTGCAAACAGAAAAGAAGAAACTTCACCCCCACGCTCTCCCTGTCCAAACTAAGCAGTGTAACTTCCTTTAATATCAGCTACAGTACTAACTCACCTGTTTTCCTGAAACTCCGGAGCATCTGGAAAAAAGGTGTAATTGACAGACAATTGAGCCAACAGACATACAAAGGGGGCGGGACTTAGCAAAATGATAGGCAAGCATTTGAAATGTTAATGTTGGTAATGGTCATTACATTTTAAATTCTAACACTAACAGTTTGTTCTTACTGTGTGTTTCCTGTTTCCTGCAGACGTCCAGCAGCTGGTGGTGGTTAAAGAAGAGGTTCCCCCTGAGCAGCAGGAGTGGAGCTCCAGTCTGGCCCAGGAGGACCCAGAGCCCCCCCCCACACATTAAAGAGGAGCAGGAGGAACTCTGGAGCAGTCAGGAGGGAGAGCAGCTTCAAGGGCTGGAGGAGGCTGATATCACCAAGTCCACATTCACTCCTGTCCCTGTGAAGAGTGAAGATGATGAAGAGAAACCTCAGTCCTCTCAGCTTCATCAAAGACAAACTGAACACCTGGAAACAGAAGCTGATGGAGAGGACTGTGGAGGACCAGAACCAGCCAGGAACTCAGATCCAGAGAGACATTTACAACCAGAGACTGAGGACAACCCTGGAGACTCTTCTGAAGACACTGAAGACAGTGCTGATTGGAAGGAGACCAGAGAACCAGGATCAAACTCTCAGAGAAATAAACAAGACCCTGTCAGTGATTCAAGACGTAGTGCAGGAGAGAAACCATTCAGCTGCTCAGTCTGTGAGAAATCTTTTGCACGGAGAGGACATTTAAAGAGACACATGAGAATCCACACAGGAGAGAAACCATTTAGCTGCTCAGTCTGTGAGAAAACGTTTGCACAGAGAGGACATTTAAATCTGCACATGAGTGTCCACACAGGAGAGAATTCATTCAGCTGCTCAGTCTGTAAGAAAACTTTTACACAAAGAGGATCTTTAAAGGGCCACATGAGAATCCACACAGGAGAGAAACCATTCAGCTGCTCAGTCTGTAAGAAAACTTTTACACATAGAATAAGTTTAAAAGACCACATGAGAAACCACACAGGAGAGAAACCATTCAGCTGCTCATTTTGTAAGAAATATTTTACACAGAGTGGAAATTTAAATAGACACATGAGAATCCACACAGGAGAGAAACCATACAGCTGCTCAGTCTGTAATCAATCTTTTGCAGTGAGAGGAAGTTTAAAGGACCACATTAGAGTCCACACAGGAGAGAAACCATTCAGCTGCTCAGTCTGTGAGAAGTCTATAACACATAGAGGAGATTTAAAGAGACATATGAGAATCCACACAGGAGAGAAACCATTCAGCTGCTCAGTCTGTAATCAATCTTTTGCAGTGAGTGGAACTTTAAAGGACCACATTAGAATCCACACAGGAGAGAAACCATTCAGCTGCTCAGTTTGTAAGAAATCCTTTATAAAAAAGGGACAATTACATCGACACATGAGAATCCACACAGGAGAGAAACCATACCGCTGCAGTGTTTGTGACAAAATATCCACCTGGAGTAGTCGTGTCAAAAGACATAAGTGTGTTGGTCATCAGTCCTCACAGTTTCATCAAACTCAAACTGAGGAGAACAGAGAGGCAGAGCCTCCAGCCAGCAGCTCCGCTGAACACATGGAAACAGAAGCTGATGGAGAGGACTGTGGAGGACCAGAACCAGCCAGGAACTCAGATCCAGAGAGACATTTACAACCAGAGGCTGAGGACAACCCTGGAGACTCTTCTAAACCTGACACTGGAGACAGAGAAGACGATGATGGAAACATTGCAGTGAATGCCTGTCCGAGTTAAGCTTTTTGAAAAATACATTTTCCGACAGTGGTGAAACATTTAACAGCAATCACCAGGGAGAGGAATTGGTTACGGAAGGTGGAACTCAAAACCAGCATATGCCGAACCAGGAGGACCCAGAGCCCCCCCCACACATTAAAGAGGAGCAGGAACAACTCTGGAGCAGTCAGGAGGGAGAGCAGCTTCAATGGCTGGAGGAGGCTGATATCACCAAGTCCAAATTCACTCCTGTCACTGTGAAGACAAACTGAACACCTGGAAACAGAAGCTGATGGAGAGGACTGTGGAGGACCAGAACCAGCCAGGAACTCAGATCCAGAGAGACATTTACAACCAGAGACTGAGGACAACCCTGGAGACTCTTCTGAACCTGAGACTGAAGACAGTGATTATTGTTATGTTTAAACTCTTTGGGTAAGTCCCAGTAAGTCGTATATAATTGACTGTTTGTGATAAAAAATGTTTGGTCCAAGTAAAGGGAGGACCAGAACAGGCAACATTTACAACCAGAGACTGAGGAGGTTTCAATATTGGGTTATATAATTCAAATGAAAGTTAATATCATCAAATATAATTTTGTAGAATCCACAATGTAAAGTGCATGATATGCCACGAAGCTCTATACTTATATACTAAATGTACACGGTTTGGTAAACTGACATGAATGTTGGTGTGTATTCGCTTCTGCTTCTGTTGGTATGATATAAAAGCAGCAGCTGAGAGAGGAAAAAAGGTCTTAGGTGTATATATAGGTCTTCATGTTATTATAGTCTTGAAGATACATGTATCTGTTCACTATTGTTCTAAACAAATGTCTTTGTTTTGAGTCCAATGTTCCCACTTTCTGTTGAGTTGTGTTTCTTGTAATCTCAATTTATGAATCATTTTTTCCATCAAAAAGATTTCTTCCACGATTGTTACCCATTGGTTTTTCGTTGGTGGTGCTTCCTTACCCAGATTTCCGAGTGAAAGCTTTCTTGCTGGATATTAGCAGAATTTTGATCAACTATCTGTCACTTACAATAATTTCCTCAGTAAATTTACATAAATAGAGTACCAAACTACTTTTAGAAACCTCATAGCCTATTATTTGAAATATTTCCTTACATATCATTCCCCAAAACACAACTACAGTTGTATTCAGTTGAAGAGCAAGACTCCTGAGCCTTGCCGACTAGCTTGCACTGTAAAAGTATGGCCCACACATCTTCTGGCCAGCGCAGAGCAGCAGCAATGCGCTCAAATGCACCAAAGTAGGTCTCCACTTCTGACTCATGAAAAACAGGGACCAACTGTAATGTGTATCTTGATGATGTGGTTGTCTTTTCCAACAATCAGACTGCCCATATGGCTAGCCTCACATGTGTGTTTCAGCGACTTGCGGAGGCCTCGCTGACACTGAGGTTGCGGTCGAATAGTCCATTTAGCTTAGGAACCTTCCTAACGGAGTGAAATGACCCGGAAGTCCCTCAGTGGCAGCCATGATAAGTGCCGTTCGAATTCTCTAATTGAAAGGAAAGGAGGTTTCAAACTTCCTTTAGCTTAGGAACCACTGGACCTCCCTCACCTAAAGGAGAGGAGAATATGCTGCCCCACAATGCCTTGCGGCCGCGGCATTTGCCGTCACACAACAGTCGGCCGTTCACGGAAACAACCGATTATGAACGAGAAATGATATCATGAAAGTTACGGTGCTTATTAAGCATTTTAAAACGTATGTGGTAAGTTGCCAAAGTGCTTTGTTTTGAACGTTCATCAGTATTATAATCAAAAAGAGAAATATGAACGTTAGTTTTTACTGAAATGATCAAATAAAGTCAACATTTCACAGTCTTTACTAAGCTGTGTGGGGTTTGTTCAACTTTTAAAAGATGTTTGAATGGTGATATACACAGTGATAGATGTTAAGGACTAACGTTTATAATAAATACATTTGTATTGATTTTAAGATCTTTTCATACAATCATACGTATTGGGATCATTTGTATTAATGTGGACCGGAGGGAGAGGGTGACGAGCATAAGTTTCACTTTCCTTTTTTATTTCAATTCCAACTTTGGTCATGAAGAATATGTTTCTCTGTTGTCCCCGTTCATAAAGCATAACAGCATCAGAGCACGGTGCAGAGTCTCTAGATGAGTTTACAGTAGCCCCTCGTTCTTATTAAACATCCATGTTGTAGTCCGCTGTATAGAAAACTGTAGTTTCCATAGTTTCCCCACAGCAGCAGACGCACATTCATGACGTCCGCTGGCGCATCATAAACACGTCGGATAGTGAAAGTGCAGTCGATTCTCTAAAGTACCGCAGTCTCTTCTCCTAAATCCTTTTGAATTCTCCTATCCACTATCCCTTCACCCCGTGACCTTTCACTCAGAGGTCAAGGAATAGACGATAGGGTTAGAATTTAGGAGCTGATTTTTGGACTATTCGACCGCAACCTGAATCTGGCAAAGTGTGAGTTTGGCAAGGCCACTGTCACCTATCTAGCAACCAAGTGGGTCATGGGCAGGTGAGGCCCGTGGATGCTAGAGTGGAAGCTATCCTTTAATCCCCATGTTGCTAGCACACACATCTCATGTTTCAGGGTTTCCTTCAGCAAAGGCACGACCTGAACTTCTAATAATCCGTACTTAAAATAGGTGTCTTTAGTTCAAGGAAACAGAAGACATACATTATAATCCATCTGACATATTGTTTAATTAAAAGTACTACATGGAGCAGAATGCTATTCTTATTTTGAAAATAATTGTGCAGGCCCCCGGATGTTTTCTGAAACATCCGGGGGCCGCTCCACAACTACAACATTCTGGCTAAGCCCCGGATCTCCTACAATCCTAAATCGGCCTCTTGTGTTGAGGTGTAGGAGATATGGCTGTTCACACTCATTATGTCACGCTGTTAACACTTCGACTGACTGCAGACATATCTTCAAGTCCATTTTTGGCTCTATGCAGTGTACATTGAATGTCAGCCTTGTTCCAGTTGTTGACCAAAGTTATTTTCAAATGTCCCTGGCAAAAGTGTGAAAAACACTTATGTGTATTTTTAATTGTCACTCACATCACACTTACACTGGGTTTTTGAGCGGACACAATGTCATACTTAATTAGTTTTTCTCTTATGTCACTCCAAAATATAAACTCAGGTTTATCCAATGTGTGGCTTTGGTGTGCTTGATTTGCATTAATATTATTATTATTATTATTATTATTATATAATAATCTCTCAGCAGGTTCAGCTGCTGCTTTAGATGGAGATAACTACCAATGATACAAGTTTTGGTTTGAGGATACCAGAGTGTATTCTCCTATCTCAGTCTTGCATGCGGCCTCCAAAGATAGCTCACAAGGGAAAGCTTGTCTTGGATTAGGTAATTCATTTTTCTATTTTTGTGCCCGTTTTACCAGTTAGCATTAAAGGGACTTGAGTCACACACATTTGCTTTGTTCTCGCTGTTTCCTTGATGCCGATGCAACCTTCACTTCATTTGTCAAATAAGTTTGTGGTTTTTTTAAATCATTTTTGCTTATTGGCTGGCTGAAAACCATGTTCTGTAATCGCATTTTAGGGAGTTTAGTCAAGCATTATTTTCTAGTCTGTATTATTTAACAAGTTAACTGTCTATTCAAATCAGGTTTTATTTATATAGCACATTTAAAAACGATTTTTGGTCGAGCCAAAGTGCTGTACATGTAATAAAAAACTTCACAAGAACAGACAATAATTTACAACAGAAATATAAAAAACAAAAACACAGGGAAATGTCAGGAGTCGTGCTCCGCTCTGACTAGAAGGCCAGAGAGAAGAAGTCAGTCTTTAGTAAGGATTTAAACCCCTACGGTCTGGGCCGACCTCACATGGAGGGGCAGGTTAAAGTCCAGGACCATTTGGGGCAGGGGAGAAGCGTGGGAGGCAGGGTGGAGAGTTCAGGGGAGAGATGTCAGAGAGGGGGAGGGAGGGAGGGAGGGAGGAAGGGAGGAAGGGAGGGGAGAGAGTTCAGCATCCTGACCGCCTGGTGGAGGAAGCTGTTGCCCAGCCTAGAGGTGCGCGAGCTGAGGCTGAGGAACCTTCTTCCTGAAGGCAGGCGGCTGAAGAGGCTGTTGGAGGGGTGGGTGGAGACACCCACAATGCTGAGTGCTTTGCGGGTGAGGCGGGTGTTATATATGTCCTGTAGTGATGGGAGTGAGGCACCGATGATCCTCTGGGCAGAGTTCACAATGCCGTCTGTGTGTGCCTTCTTAATCGTTTGTTTGCGTACCTCCCTTCCGTTTTGCTTCTCATGCACTGAGTCGCTAAGCTGAACAGCCAATCAGATTGATTTCTTGTGCCGACAGCCTCCGCGGCCGATTCAACAAGTCGAATCGGCCGCGGAAGGTGTCGGCACGGCCGAAAAGATACGACGGTGCTGGACACACCAATCTGAGTAGGGCGACAGGACGCTCATCGACGGCCAGACATCTATCGACGGCTGAAATCGGCTTGGTGTGTCCGGGGCTTAAGTCGCATTAAGACCAGAACATCCAGGTTCCAGAACAGCAGATATCCTGAAGCTGTCCGCCTCCTTAACACCAAAAACACAGCACTGCCGTCCATCTGGTGATTGATGTTGCTGCTAACTTTCCTACAGGTGCTACCTTCATATCCGTAGTGTTCTCATGTGTTGGTTTTGATCTTATTTGTTTTTATGCTTCTAAAATCATTCCATAGGCATGGATATTTATTTTAGGTATCATGTGCTTTAAGTGGTTTTATAATTTGTCTTTCTTTGTGTTTTTTTTGAGAAATTCCAATCATTTATACTGATATGTCAATAAAATATTGACTCTTAAGTTGAATCCCACTCAAAGTATATAGAAAATAACAGTTTACCTGCCGAACTCTGAATGATGAATGTTTTAAACGTACGAGTCGTTGTGCCCACTGCTGTCCTAAACAAGACACCAGCAGAGTTTTTCCTGATCCAGCCGGGCCGACAACAATTGTCACCTTCCCTGCACATCCCTTAAGGAAGGTCTCCAATGTCACTCTGGAATCCATGAAGCCATAATCCTTTTTTACACTGTAAAATGTATTATCTTTTCAATTTACACACGGCATCTATTGCACGTCTGTCCGTCCTGGGAGAGGGATCCCTCCTCTGTTGCTCTCCCTGAGGTTTCTCCCATGTTCCTTTAAACTGTGGGTTTTTCTCTGGAAGTGTTTCCTTGTACGATGTGAGGGTCTAAGGACAGAGGGTCTAAGGACAGAGGGTCTAAGGACAGAGGGTCTAAGGACAGAGGGTGTCGTATTGTCATACTGATATTCTGTACAAACTGTGAAGTCCACTGAGACAAATGTAACATTTGTGATATTGGGCTATATAAATAGACATTGATTGATAATCCCCATCGGGCTCTGTTTGGTGAAAATGTGTTTCAGTTCATGTCGAGCAGACTTCATTAATGCATGATTAGAATAATGGTGTGTATTTATGATGAATTTCTGTAAAGGTTCATTGTTTTTTCACCCATTTATTGTTTCTATCATCTACATGTACCACATGGAAGTATCATGCTAACCTGGTGTTCTGCCCCCTTTTCCTTCTGATCCAGGGGTTTGATCAGGTCTGTCCCTCCCTCTGTTTGGCGTTCTCAGGCTGACCCACACACTCTCCAGCTGGACGTCCCTCACCGGGTGCTCACTGAGTCACTCCCACCTTCGCTGCAGTAACCGCATCACTGCAGCGATGTACCGTTCCCAGTGATCTGAGGGAATCAAACATTATAAACTGTGTAGAGGGCAGAATTGCTCTTCTTGAGGATACGTTGCAAAGTTGCAATGACAATATTTAGTACTTTTTAATAGCAGGTTCAAAGAAACAGTTCTGTTAATTTGCAAAAACAAAGTTATTATATAACACTCAACATTCAAAGTGTGTAAAAAGTAACAGTAAGTGAAATGGAATAAATCTAGTCTCACACACGGAAGCAATGACTCTTCTCCACATACATGGGTCTGTTGGTGTGTATTCGCTTCTGCTTCTGTTGGTATGATATAAAAGCAGCAGCTGAGAGAGGAAAAAAGGTCTTCGGTGTATATATAGGTCTTCATGTTATTATAGTCTTGAAGATACATGTATCTGTTCGCTATTGTTCTAAACAAATGTCTTTGTTTTGAGTCCAATGTTCCCACTTTCTGTTGAGTTGTTTTTCTTGTAATCTCAATTTATGAATCATTTTTTCCATCAAAAAGATTTCTTCCACGATTGTTACCCATTGGTTTTTCGTTGGTGGTGCTTCCTTACCCAGATTTCCTAGTGAAAGCTTTCTTGCTGGATATTAGCAGAATTTTGATCAACTATCTGTCACTTACAATAATTTCCTCAGTAAATTTACATAAATAGAGTACCAAACTACTTTTAGAAACCTCATAGCCTATTATTTGAAATATTTCCTTACATATCATTCCCCAAAACACAACTACAGTTGTATTCAGTTGAAGAGCAAGACTCCTGAGCCTTGCCGACTAGCTTGCACTGTAAAAGTATGGCCCACACATCTTCTGGCCAGCGCAGAGCAGCAGCAATGCGCTCAAATGCACCAAAGTAGGTCTCCACTTCTGACTCATGAAAAACAGGGACCAACTGTAATGTGTATCTTGATGATGTGGTTGTCTTTTCCAACAATCGGACTGCCCATATGGCTAGCCTCACATGTGTGTTTCAGCGACTTGCGGAGGCCTCGCTGACACTGAATCTGGCAAAGTGTGAGTTTGGCAAGGCCACGGTCACCTATCTAGGCAACCAAGTGGGTCATGGGCAGGTGAGGCCCGTGGATGCTAAAGTGGAAGCTATCCTTTAATCCCCATGTTGCTAGCACACACATCTCATGTTTCAGGGTTTCCTTCAGCAAAGGCACGACCTGAACTTCTAATAATCCGTACTTAAAATAGGTGTCTTTAGTTCAAGGAAACAGAAGACATACATTATAATCCATCTGACATATTGTTTAATTAAAAGTACTACATGGAGCAGAATGCTATTCTTATTTTGAAAATAATTGTGCAGGCCCCCGGATGTTTTCTGAAACATCCGGGGGCCGCTCCACAACTACAACATTCTGGCTAAGCCCCGGATCTCCTACAATCCTAAATCGGCCTCTTGTGTTGAGGTGTAGGAGATATGGCTGTTCACACTCATTATGTCACGCTGTTAACACTTCGACTGACTGCAGACATATCTTCAAGTCCATTTTTGGCTCTATGCAGTGTACATTGAATGTCAGCCTTGTTCCAGTTGTTGACCAAAGTTATTTTCAAATGTCCCTGGCAAAAGTGTGAAAAACACTTATGTGTATTTTTAATTGTCACTCACATCACACTTACACTGGGTTTTTGAGCGGACACAATGTCATACTTAATTAGTTTTTCTCTTATGTCACTCCAAAATATAAACTCAGGTTTATCCAATGTGTGGCTTTGGTGTGCTTGATTTGCATTAATATTATTATTATTATTATTATTATTATTATATAATAATCTCTCAGCAGGTTCAGCTGCTGCTTTAGATGGAGATAACTACCAATGATACAAGTTTTGGTTTGAGGATACCAGAGTGTATTCTCCTATCTCAGTCTTGCATGCGGCCTCCAAAGATAGCTCACAAGGGAAAGCTTGTCTTGGATTAGGTAATTCATTTTTCTATTTTTGTGCCCGTTTTACCAGTTAGCATTAAAGGGACTTGAGTCACACACATTTGCTTTGTTCTCGCTGTTTCCTTGATGCCGATGCAACCTTCACTTAATTTGTCAAATAAGTTTGTGATTTTTTAAAATCATTTTGGCTTACTGGCTGGCTGAAAACATTGTAATATGTTCTGTAATCTCATTTTAGGGAGTTTAGTCAAGCATTATTTTCTAGTCTGTATTATTTAACAAGTTAACTGTCTATTCAAATCAGGTTTCATTTATATAGCACATTTAAAAACGATTTTTGGTCGAGCCAAAGTGCTGTACATGTAATAAAAAACTTCACAAGAACAGACAATAATTTACAACAGAAATATAAAAACAAAAACACAGGGAAAAGTCAGGAGTCGTGCTCCGCTCTGACTAGAAGGCCAGAGAGAAGAAGTCAGTCTTTAGTGAGGATTTAAAAACCCCTAGGGTCTGGGCCGACCTCACATGGAGGGGCAGAGTGTTCCAGAGCCTAGGGCCAGCTGCTGCGAAGGCTCGGTGCCCTCGGGTTTTAAGCCTGGTCTTGGGCACTATCAGCAGCAGCTGGTCAGCAGACCTTAAAGCTCTGGCTGGGGTGTAGCGATGGAGGAGTTTGGCTATATAGGCCGGAGCCAGCCCATTAAGTGCTTTAAAAACAAATAAAAGGAGTTTAAAATCAATTCGGAACCGAACTGGAAGCCAGTGTAGTGAGGCCAGAATTGGGGTGATGTGGTCACGCTTTTTTTGGCCAGTCAGAAGACGCGCAGCTGCGTTCTGGACTAGCTGCAGGCGTCTAATTGAGGCCTGGTCCATACCCACATACAGAGCGTTGCTGTAGTCCAGTCTCGAGGTTACAAAGGCGTTAATAACCCTTTCCAGGTCTTTCAAAGATAAAAACGACTTGGTCTTAGCCAATAGTCTTATTTTATTTTAGCTGACCTGCTTATCGAATTTAAAAGCGCTATCGAAAGTCACTCCAAGGTTCTTGACAGAGGGGAGGATGTTTTCATTGAGAGAGCCCAGAATATCAAACTGAGAGGCTGGAGGTTGGGGTCCAAAAAAGATTACCTCTGTCTTGCTCTCGTTGAGGTTAATGATATTTTTGCTCAGCCAGGATTTGATCTTACACACCGAGCCGATTTCCCTACTCAGATTGGTGTGTACTGCACCGTCATGTCTTTTCGGCCGTGCCGACACCTTCTGCCACCGATTCGACTCGTTGAATCGGGAGGCCGTCCGCCAAAGAAATCACTCTGATTGGCTATTCAGCTAGCGAATCGGTGCATGAGAAGCGAAACGGAAGTGAGGGACCCAAGCAAACTATTAAGAAGGCAAATCTGAGATTTCATTTAACTCCAGCTCTCGACACAGGTTGGGGAAAGCCCGGTGAGCTTCTCGCTGTAGTGAAAATGGAACACACACGCTATTTGTTGTTTCTTTATATCACGCAGTCTGTTCTTCTTCTCTCGGTGTATCACGCAGTCTGTCTTCCGGTTGTTGCCTCTTTTGAATGACGAATACACACTACCGCCGCCTGCTGGTAAGGAGGCAAGGCAAGGCAAGGCAAGGCAAGGCAAGACAAGTTTATTTATATAGCACCTTTCAACCAACCTGGTCTCACCAGAATGCGTGACTCCACCACGACTCCTTAACACCGCAGTGCGTGGTGGAGTCACGAACTTTGCTACATTTACGTGTCTGCACCACGCAAACAACCCCAATGTAAAGTGAATGAGGCTCCTTTGTCGTGGTGCACACACGCATTTCTACAACGTCCCGCAGTGAGCTTTTATTCTATAAAACGTTTTTAAAATCTACTGTATAGCTTGTAGTAACTCACGGGAGGCTTCTTTTTATTTGTATTCATAATAATTTTTATTTTTCGTCAGAATGTATTATGGTGCATTATTCACCAATGTTTGTTCTCAAAAAACAATGTATTGTGTGAAATACAACTGTGATTTTTATTAAATTAGTTAGTTTTTAAGGAAGGCCAGAGCTTCAGCTGTGTCAAAGAGATTGTTCCCTTTAGTTAACGTTATTTAAAAGATAATTATATTCCTATTTGATCATGTCCCCTTTATTGTATTATGACCCAAAGAGCTGAGCGTCCATTCCCATTGGATAACGGAGGATTTTACACCCGGAAGTAAGTATTCTCCTTACTGTCGATTGATTTTATTTACAGTGATATCTGCACTACTCATCAACTCAAAAACACCAGATTATCCTTGTTAATTACACAACATTGATTGGTTTAAATTGTGTGCAATGCTTTTGTATTTTCCCCTTTCGATTCGGAGAAACAAATAATTTTTCGGAGTTTTTGGATGGCAGAAGACACTACACTACCCAGAATCCTCAGCTATGGGACTACACCATGTGCTTAGCTTGACAAACCCCGTGATCGTGTGTGTGTGGGGGGGGGGGGGGGGGGTTAAAGTCCAGGACCATTTGGGGCAGGGGAGAAGGGTGGGAGGCAGGGTGGAGAGTTCAGGGGAGAGATGTCAGAGAGGGGGAGAGAGGGAGGGAGGGGAGAGAGTTCAGCATCCTGACCGCCTGGTGGAGGAAGCTGTTGCCCAGCCTAGAGGTGCGCGAGCTGAGGCTGAGGAACCTTCTTCCTGAAGGCAGGTGGCTGAAGAGGCTGTTGGAGGGGTGGGTGGAGACACCCACAATGCTGAGTACTTTGCGGGTGAGGCGGGTGTTATATATGTCCTGTAGTGATGGGAGTGAGGCACCGATGATCCTCTGGGCAGAGTTCACAATGCCGTCCTTCTTAATCGTTTGTTTGCGTACCTCCCTTCCGTTTCGTTTCTCATGCACTGAGTCGCTAAGCTGAACAGCCAATCAGATTGATTTCTTGTGCCGACAGCCTCCGCGGCCGATTCAACAAGTCGAATCGGCCGCGGAAGGTGTCGGCACGGCCGAAAAGATACGACGGTGCTGGACACACCAATCTGAGTAGGGCGACAGGACGCTCATCGACGGCCAGACATCTATCGACGGCTGAAATCGGCTTGGTGTGTCCGGGGCTTAAGTCGCATTAAGACCAGAACATCCAGGTTCCAGAACAGCAGATATCCTGAAGCTGTCCGCCTCCTTAACACCAAAAACACAGCACTGCCGTCCATCTGGTGATTGATGTTGCTGCTAACTTTCCTACAGGTGCTACCTTCATATCCTTAGTGTTCTCATGTGTTGGTTTTGATCTTATTTGTTTTTATGCTTCTAAAATCATTCCATAGGCATGGATATTTATTTTAGGTATCATGTGCTTTAAGTGGTTTTATAATTTGTCTTTCTTTGTCTTTTTTAGTGAAATTCCAATCATTTATACTGATATGTCAATAAAATATTGACTCTTAAGTTGAATCCCACTCAAAGTATATAGAAAATAACAGTTTACCTGCCGAACTCTGAATGATGAATGTTTTAAACGTACGAGTCGTTGTGCCCACTGCTGTCCTAAACAAGACACCAGCAGAGTTTTTCCTGATCCAGCCGGGCCGACAACAATTGTCACCTTCCCTGCACATCCCTTAAGGAAGGTCTCCAATGTCACTCTGGAATCCATGAAGCCATAATCCTTTTTTACACTGTAAAATGTATTATCTTTTCAATTTACACACGGCATCTATTGCACGTCTGTCCGTCCTGGGAGAGGGATCCCTCCTCTGTTGCTCTCCCTGAGGTTTCTCCCATGTTCCTTTAAACTGTGGGTTTTTCTCTGGAAGTTTTTCCTTGTACGATGTGAGGGTCTAAGGACAGAGGGTGTCGTATTGTCATACTGATATTCTGTACAAACTGTGAAGTCCACTGAGACAAATGTAACATTTGTGATATTGGGCTATATAAATAAACATTGATTGATTGATTGATTGATTGATTGATTGATTGATTGATTGATAATCCCCATCGGGCTCTGTTTGGTGAAAATGTGTTTCAGTTCATGTCGAGCAGACTTCATTAATGCATGATTAGAATAATGGTGTGTATTTGGTAGTGTGGTAGTGTTACTGACAGGTCTCTCTGGAAAATGAGACCTTGTGTCTGAATGAGATTTTACACCTGTATAAATAAAGGCTACAAAAAAAAAATGTATGATGAATTTCTGTAAAGGTTCATTGTTTTTTCACCCATTTATTGTTTCTATCATCTACATGTACCACATGGAAGTACATGTTGAAAGCTATCATGCTAACCTGGTGTTCTGCCCCCTTTTCCTTCTGATCCAGGGGTTTGATCAGGTCTGTCCCTCCCTCTGTTTGGCGTTCTCAGGCTGACCCACACACTCTCCAGCTGGACGTCCCTCACCGGGTGCTCACTGAGTCACTCCCACCTTCGCTGCAGTAACTGCATCACTCCAGTGATGTACCGTTCCCAGTGATCTGAGGGAATCAAACATTATAAACTGTGTAGAGGGCAGAATTGCTCTTCTTGAGGATACGTTGCAAAGTTGCAATGACAATATTTAGTACTTTTTAATAGCAGGTTCAAAGAAACATTTCTGTTAATTTGCAAAAACAAAGTTATTATATAACACTCAACATTCAAAGTGTGTAAAAAGTAACAGTAAGTGAAATGGAATAAATCTTTTGTGCAAGTTATTGCATTCTGTTAATAATTGCATATTTTATTGTTGATTTAAATCATGTTTGACTGTATTACTTGTGCTTTGTTGCTTATTGCACATTATATATCTAAAGAGAGATGTTATGAGATGTAAAGTGACTTTGAGCGACTTTAAATAAAAGGTATATTTCTGATAGTATTATTAAAATGTAAAATATTATTGTTTATATACAATTCTAAATGAATAATTCAGGTGCTGCACATTAACAGATCTATGGAGCTATATCAGGGTCATACGTTTTGATAATTCAAAAAAATAAAAAAATACAATGATGTATTCAAAATTATTTTTCATGTTGAATATTAATTTTGATTCAGTTCAGCAATATTTTTTAATCGAATATTTATTTTCAGTTTCAGATCTTTTTTTTTCGCCTTCAGATCTTTGGCCCTGGTGTTTCTTTGGGGGGGCGGGGCTTACCAACAAGTAGTTTGGCATCCTGAGTGACAGCCCTGTCTGTCATGTTGCCTTCATGGATGTAAGGTAGCGCGAGAAATATAACTCAACACTTTCTATACACAATACTCCCGTGATTGGTGGGAAAACAAAACTGATACCAACGTCAAAGTTCCGTTAAGCGAGCTGTTGAGCATCATAGTTGGCAACACTCGCGGTATAAGAGCAATAAACTGCTAGAAAGTGAAATAACGTATCCGCAATTAAGCATTGTCCTTCCCCACTTCCACGTAGCTCCGTGAACGCAGCATAGTATTGGCTTGGCTTTTGCGATCAGAATCAAAATACCTTTATTAGTCCCACAGGGGATACATTTACATTGTTACAGCAGAGCAGAGCAAAAAACAGCTTAATGTTACCTAAAGCATGCATACAAAAAGTATTGAAGATTAAAAAAAGAAATTAGAATTTTTTTTTTTAATTACACAATTTACATAATACTCTGTAACAGATCTGAGGATTTAGCAGCCAGGTATATATTGCACAGTTTTTAACGGCATATATTGCACATATTGAAAATATTGCACATAGCTGGTATTTAGTTGGTACTCAGGATGCCAAACTACTCGTTGGTAAGCCCCGCCCCCGCAAGAAACATCAGGGCCAAAAGTCTGAAAGCGAAAAAAAAGATCTGAAAGTAAAAAACGATCCGAAGGCCAAAACAAATGTGAAACCTGAAAAAACAAGAGTTGAAACTGAAAAATAATATTTTATTCAAAGATATTGCTGAACTGAATCCAAATAATATTCAACCTGATTTTTTTTTTTAAATACTTATTTTTATTTTTGAATACATCATTGTATTTTTCAAAGTTCAGGATAAAAACTTGAACTTTCAAATAAATTGTATTTTTTTAAATGATCAAAACTTATGACCCTGATATAGCTCCATACAGATCATGTTGCTCTTAGTCAAGTAAGCTTGTTTTGGTTCAACACATCTGAACTCGAGAACCGGCTGTCATTGGTAATATGATACTCAGTAAAGGAAACAGAGTTACGATGCCAGTAACCCCTTTACATGTGCACATTACTGTGGAATGGAAACATCTCATTCCTCTCATTTCAAATGTTATGGTTACATCTTGATGTTGGTAGCAAGCCACACACACGAATAATTCTGTCAAGGAAATGCGAGAGCTTCATGTCAAGGCATCAAGGACATAATGTTTCATATGCGCAGAAGCAAAGAGAAAACTCAAAGACACTTTTAGTTGGATGTATTATGGAAACTGGATACAATATATTAAATGGAATGAGAGTTGCTCACCATTTTCTGGTGTGATGACATTTGTGATTTATTGTGTAGTTGTTTGGCCCCGCCAGCCCACCCCATGTACTTTACATTGAAAGGTCAAACACATCAAAAGTGCTTCAGTCAGCTATGAAGGACTTTATAAAATAAATAAATAAACTCTTTAAAAGGTTCACAGTACAAAAAGAAAATAAGGACCTTTTATAGTAAGTCAAAAGGCCACTGTCCCCTATCTAGCAACCAAGTGGGTCATGGGCAGGTGAGGCCCGTGGATGCTAAAGTGGAAGCTATCCTTTAATCCCCATGTTGCTAGCACACACATCTCATGTTTCAGGGTTTCCTTCAGCAAAGGCATGACCTGAACTTCTAGTAATCCGTACTTAAAATAGGTGTCTTTAGTTCAAGGAAACAGAAGACATACATTATAATCCATCTGACAGATTGTTTAATTAAAAGTACTACATGGAGAAGAATGCTATTCTTATTTTGAAAATAATTGTGAAGAAAAAAGGAAAATATAAAGCTAATTCTTGTGTTGAGGTGTAGGAGATATGGCTGTGGTATTCACACTCATTATGTCACGTTATTAACACTTCGACTGACTCTGCAGACATATCTTCATGTCAATTTTTGGCTCTATGCAGTGTACTTTGAATGTCAGCCTTGTTCCAGTTGTTGACCAAAGTTATTTTCAAATGTCCCTGGTGTGAAAAACACTTTTGTGTATTTTTAATTGTCACCCAATAAAATGACAAGATTTTGTAATTTGCAATCTCCTGTTGGTAATATTTACATTCAAAGATGTTACATTTATTTTAAGATTGAAGTGTTCCAAAATAATCGCTCACATCACACTTACACCGGGGTTTTGAGCGGACACAATGTCATACTTAATTAGTTTTTATTTTATGTCAATCTATCTCAGTCTTGCATGCGGCCTCCAAAGATAGCTCACAAGGGAAAGCTTGTCTTGGATTAGGTAATTTATTTTTCTATTTGTGTGCCCGTTTTACCGGTTAGGATTAAAGGGACTTGAGTCACACACATTTGCTTTGTTCTCGCTGTTTCCTTGATGCCGATGCAACCTTCACTTCATTTGACAAATATGTTTGTCTTTTTTTTTTTTAAATCATTTTTGCTTACTGGCTGGCTGAAGAAATTGTAATATGTTCTGTAATGCCATTTTAGGCAGTTTACACAAGCATTATTTTCTAGTCTGTATTATTCAACAAGTTAACTGTCTAATCAAATCAAAACAAATCAGGTTTTATTTAAATAGCACATTCAAAAGCGATTTTTGGTCGAGCCAAAGTGCTGAACATGTAATAAAAACACTTTACTACAATCACAAAAAAAGAAAATAATTTACAACAGAAATATAAAAACAAAAACACAGGGAAAAGTCAGGTGTCATACTCCGCTCTGACTAGAAGGCCAGAGAGAAGAAGTGTGTCTTTAGTGAGGATTTAAAAACCCCTAGGGTCTGGGCCAACCTCACATGGAGGGGCAGAGTGTTCCAGAGCCTCGGGCCAGCTGCTGCGAAGGCTCGGTGCCCTCGGGTTTTGAGCCTGGTCTTGGGCACTACCAGCAGCAGCTGGTCAGCAGACCTTAAAGCTCTGGCTAGGGTGTAGCGATGGATGAGTTCTGCTATATAGGCCGGAGCCATTTTCAGAACCGAATTGGAAGCCAGTGTAGTGAGGCCAGAATTGGGGTGATGTGGTCACGCTTTTTGTGGCCAGTCAGAAGACGTGCAGCTGCGTTCTGAACTAGCTGCAGGCGTTTAATTGAGGCCTGGTCCATACCCACATACAGAGCGTTGCAGTAATCCAGTCTCGAGGTAACGAAGGCATTAATGACCCTTTCTAGGTCTTTAAAAGATAAATACAACTTGGTCTTGGCCAATAGTCTTATTTAAAAAAAGCAGGTTTTGACTATGGAGCTAACCTGCTTATCGAATTTAAAAGTGCTAGTGAAGGTCACTCCAAGGTTCATAACCGAGGGGAGGATGTTTTCATTGAGAGAACCCAGAATATCAAACGGAGAGGCTGGAGGTTGGGGTCCAAAAAAGATGACCTCTGTCTCGCTCTCGTTGAGGTTAAGGACATTTGCTCTGCCAGGAATTGATCTCTGTCAAGCAGTCCATCAACGGCTGTAGTGAGTGTTTTACATGTGCTTTGAGAGGCAGATAGATCTGTACATCGTTGGCGTAACAGTGGAAGGGAATGTTGTGTTTAGTGAGAATTGAACCCAGGGGCAGTACAGTAGAAAGAGGATGTTTATTTACGGTCAATTGTTTTTAAACCAATTTCTTTCTACAACTCTAGAATCCTCTAGAAGCCCAGCTTCATGCAGGGTAGAGGTCAACTAGAATAATTTAAGACATGTGAAGGTGTGCAAAGACGATTTCAAAGTGCACAGGTAATCGTATTATATGAGCTATACCTGAATCAAACCAGCTTTAAAGTGGCCCTATTATGCTTTTTGGGGTTTTCCCTTTCTGTAGTGTGTTATACAGGTTTTTGTGCAAGATATTGGTCTGCAAAGGCTAAAATCCCAAAGTTTGTTGCAGAGGGATTGATTGTGGTTGTTTATACTATAGAATAGTGCAGATACCCCATCACTCAAGGTAAAGCGGATCTTATTTCACTCCCAATACAAATGCATGAGTATTCCCCTCCAATGTTGAGTGATAACATGTTTCATGCTTCCCGAACATGTGTTCTACATGTGTTGCTCACTGAGCAAACCTAATTATGGTTTAAAGAAAGTGTGGTGACAGATGCTCTCCAAAAAAATACACAGACACATACACCACACACATACACCACCCTCTGCCCCACCCCCTGAAAACCCTGCCTCCATACACAACTAATACCGCCCCCTAGTTTCAGAAGAAACAGTTAACACTCAATCAAACTTATTGTCCATGCATTGCCTGACCTGTGAGAAGAGTCCTGTCCTGATAGAAAAGTCCAAAACCTCCAGAGAAATGTCTTCTTTCATAAAGAGGATCCTGCTCTCCTCTACGCCTCAGCTCACACAACTCAGATCGGTACCGACCCAGAGTGCACACAACACTGCACAGAGACAGAAAACACAAATAATAAAAAAACATCTGCTGCACTGATACTTTATATAATGAATGATGATGAGAAGATGCAACTGTTGGAAATGAACTCATTAAATGAATATGTTGCACTAGTAGCTTTCTCTGGAGACATTTTGAGGTTGTTGTGCTATCTTGGCTCATAAATCTTGCCAGGAGTTTGATCTAGTTGACAGCTCATAGAGTTGTATTGTGAACACGGAAATGTTGAGTACCCCATAGTTGTATATTAGATATTTATAGTACGGATCCCGAGCACATAGCAACTGCCAGATTGCGTTAATTGCGTTAATGGCGTTAATTTGCATTCATTACCATTATAGCCTATGCAGACAATAGTTTAAAACTGTCTTTTTGGACGATATTGGTGTAGTTTTGGGGGTCATTGAGGATGCTGAATCAATTTCTGCCATTTTCAGGATCCAAAATTGCAGTTTTAACCAGAATGTGGCCATTTAGTATCCCTGGTGGGCTGATTTTTATGAATTTGATTGGATTCTGGATTATTCGGTTGGACAGTTTTTTATTTGTTTGAAAGAAATCTCGCAGGATTCCAGTTCCCTTTGTACAAAATGCTTTTCATAACCGGAGATCAGACTCTGAATTAACTTTGTCAATCAAATAGATTGAAATTAAATGTTATTTATGGAGTGCTGAGAGGTTATTAATGGCGTTAATGTTCAGTGCTCTACTCTGTGGAAGTGACGTGGCGTTTGACCCTTCGTTGCACTCTGTTGCGTCAGGGTCACGGCTGAGCAATGCACAGAGCACAGTGAGGTAGATCTGGGTAAGGGTGGGGGGTATCTGGGCTTCTGTTGGAGTTGGCTGGGCTCTACCATTCGTTCCATCTGTCAATATGTCGTCATTTCCTCTTCCAGGGAGGGACGACATGGCGAGGAGGTGTCGGCTGGAAAGAAGAAGATCTGCTGCTTGCGGCCCGATAGCTTTGAGTGATGAGTGACCCATGCAGTTAAGACATCAATTAAGAAATGATTGGTATAACATGTAATTAGCTTACACTTTTATCCAAAGTGACTTACATACACTTCAATGCTCAATGGAGCAGTTTGGGGTTAAGTATCTTGCCCAAGGACACTTCAACATGTAATCCGAGAGGCTGGGGTCAAACCACTGACCCTTTGCCTGATAGGTCAGCGCATATACCCCCCTAATCCACAGATATCACAGTAATCTTAAACCCATAGAATAGTTGTTTTTGCTTGTTATGCTTTATCAGACCTATTTTATGATTGCGGGAGCCTTTTCAAACAGGCTTGATTGACATAGTCCTGTCTCTCAAGTTTGATTTTTTATTGCATCTGTTATGATTCTTGTTATTATATGCAGTTTAGTGATCTTATGTGACACAGGGGGCAAGATGGCGGCGCGCTCAGACGCTACGGCTCACGGCTCTCTGTTTTGGTTGTGCACTGTTTGTTTTTTGTTCGTGTGCGTGAACACCCTAGAACAGGCCAATTTCATATACAGTCGCATGGACTTATTTGACATAGGGATGAGTTGTCGCTCTGACATCACAGCCGATTTCCACCGGACTAACAACATCCCGGAGGACATAGCGAGACCGCTCGGGTCTCCTTGGATTGTTTTCGGGCCTGTGAAGCAACGCAGGCGCCGGAGGGAGAGGAAGCAGAAGCGTGGATGCCGTGCGGGCCTGCTTGCTAGGCTAAGGAAGCGGCCGCACCGACCAGCACTACCAAGCCTCTTCCTCGCAAATGCCAGGTCCATCGTCCATAAAATTGACGAACTGGAGATACTACTAGCTGCTAACACGAACGTACGCGACTGCTGTGTGTTGATCATCACAGAATGCTGGCTACACTCGCGGATTCCGGACGCAGCAGTGCAGCTACCAGGCCGCTCTACCCACCGCTTCGACAGGAACAGCGCTTCCGGTAAGAGGGGGTGGTCTGTGTGTTTACATTCACAACGACTGGTGCATGGACAGCAGGGTTACACACACACATTGCTCTCCTGACCTGGAAGTAATGTCTATCCTGTGCAGACCCTTTTACCTGCCCAGAGAGCTGACGGGGGTGATAATTAAGACTGTTTATATCCCACCTGATGCTAACGCCAGCATTGCACTTCACCACCTCCAGAGCTTAATAAATAATCAACAGAGGTCCCATCCCGACGGAGTTCATATTGTAGCTGGAGACTTCAATCATGCATGTCTAAAAAAGGTGCTTCCCAAATTTGTACAATATGTACGATGTACCACCAGAGGAAAGAATACACTGGACCGGGTGTATTCTAACCTGAAGCATGCCTACAGAGCGGTACCACTCCCCCATTTAGGTCTATCTGACCACCTCTCACTGCTTCTCATCCCAGCTTACACCCCCCTCAGAAGTAACACCAAGCCGTCAAATATATCAGAACCTGGCCCGAGGGGGCACTCTCACAACTGCAAGACTGCTTTGAACATACAGCGTGGGACATATTTGAACAGACAGACTTGGAGGAACACACAGAGGCTGTCTTATCCTACATCAAGTTCTGCACAGACACTGTGACTGTGGAAAAACGCATTCGGGTCTACCCAAACCAAAAACCATGGATGACAAGAGCGGTGCAGTCTCTCCTGAGCTCCCGTGACACAGCCTTCAGGTCAGGGGACGCAGCCCAGTACAGCACGGCAAGGGCGAACCTGAAGAGAGGCATCAAGGCTGCGAAGGAGGACTACAAGGGAAAAGTGAAGGAGAATTTTGCTCATAACAACGCGCGGTGCGTTTGGCAGGGCCTTCAACAGCTAACCAACTATAAGGGCAAAACACCTGGCACTACTAGAGCTGACGCCCACCTCGCAGAGGAGCTAAACCACTTCTTTGCCCGCTTTGAGGCCAGCAGACCACCCCACTTTTCTACTCTGCCTCTGTCCCTGCAAACTACCAGCTCCATACCACCTCCCACTCTCAAAGAACATCAGGTGACGCTGAGGTCTGTGAATCCTGGAAAAGCCGCAGGACCCGATGGAGTACTCTGCAAAGTACTCAAAACTTGTGCTGACCAGCTCTCTGGGGTCCTGAACAGGATATTCAACCTGTCCCTGTCACAAGCTTGCATCCCATCCTGTCTGAAAACGGCTACCATCATTCCTGTCCCCAAAAAGACACCAGTCACAGAGCTCAACGACTACAGGCACATAGCCCTAACATCGGCGGTGATGAAATGTTTCGAAAGACTGATAGCCGACTACATCAAAGCCAGCCTGCCACCCTCCCTCGACCCTCATCAGTTTGCCTATAGAGCCAACAGATCCACGGATGATGCCATCGCCACGGTCCTTCACACAGCTGTGAGCCACCTAGAAGGCCCAGGCAACTATATAAGGATGCTGTTTGTTGATTTTAGCTCAGCTTTTAACACCATCATACCTGACATACTAGTGGAACAACTGTCAAGCCTATGTTTCCCCTCCATTTTATGCGCCTGGATTAATAATTTCCTAACAGACCGTCCTCAGACAGTGAAAATAGGCCCTTATTGCTCCTCCACCCGCACCCTCAGCACTGGCTCCCCGCAGGGCTGCGTGCTGAGCCCGCTACTCTACACACTCTACACACACGACTGTTCTCCCACCCACCCCTCCAACTCCATTATAAAATGTGCAGATGACACCACGGTGGTCGGCCAAATATACAAGGGAGCCGACGAGTCGGCATACAGAGACGAGATCCTGAAGCTGTCGGCGTGGTGTTCAGCTAACAACCTACATCTGAACACAAGCAAAACAAAAGAAATCATCATAGACTTCAGTAAGCACCGTCCAGAACATGCCCCCCTTCACCTCAACGGAGAGAGAGTGGAGAGGGTCTCCACCTTTAAGTTCCTGGGGGTTCACATCTCGGAGAGCCTTAGCTGGACAGCACACACCACTGCAGCAGTTAAGAAGGCCCAGCAGCGACTACACTTCCTGAGGGTGCTTCGGAGAAACCGACTGAACAAGAAGCTGCTGGTGTCCTTCTACCGGGCGACCATCGAGAGCGTGCTGTCATACTCCATCTCTGGGTGGTATGCAGGATGCTCAGCTGCGGACAAGAAAGCCCTGCAGAGAGTGATCAGGATGGCAGAGAAAACCATCGGCTGCCCCCTGCCCTCTCTGGAACACATCTCCACCTCCCGCTGCCGCAACAGAGCTAACAAAAGAATAAAGGACAGCTCTCACCCAGGTCACAGACTGTTCTCTCTCCTGCCTTCTGGGAGAAGATACAGGAGCTTCGACTCACGGACAAACAGACTCAAAAACAGTTTCTACCCCTGGGCCGTCAGGCTGCTTAACCACCACACATAATGCAATAACCGTAACCAGTCTCACACATACACACACTTTTTAATGCACTTTATATACTATTTTTATATCAATATTTTTAACTATTTATTCCCCCGTATGATTGTTTATGGTGTCTGTCCTATGGCCGTGTTTTTTAGTGTTCTTTATGTGTTTGTATTTTTTGCACACCGGGACAGAGTTGCACTCTGAATCTCGTTGTACTCTGTGTACAATGACAATAAAAGGCTTTAACTTAACTTAACAGCATGGTGAAGCCCAGGCCATCTTAAAGCAGAGCAAAGGTAACCCAGAGTAACTTAAAATATGTGTAGGTGAAAAAGGTTGATTTTAAAACACACAGGGATTGCATTATACGAGTTCTATCCAAATCAAAACTAGCAAGAAAGGGGCCCTATTATACTTTTTGGGGTTTCCCCTCTCCTGTAGTCTGTTATATGTGTTTGTGCATGTAAATGGTCTGAGAAAGGATTACATCCTAAATTCTCTCTCTCTCTCTCTCTCTCTCTCTCTCTCTCTCTCTCTCTCTCTCTCTCTCTCTCTCTCTCTCTCTCTCTCTCTCTCTCTCGTTTGGTGGATGAAAACATCATCCGGCGATATTTCCTGAAATTTGGAAAGCAGCATACGCATTCAAAATTGACTTCATTAGCCAAGAAGTGCTTGAGATTACAAGGAGAGTTTTTGGAATCATCTTTCACTGCAACTATGTTTTGAAGGTACTTGGAAAATTATATAAATAAGTATTTGTCTACAATACAAAATAACTACTGGACCCAAATCAAGTGACCAAAATAACATCAACCAACTAAATAACTCAGCATGTGGGGCACAGTTGCTGCAAGTATGCATGTTCTCCCCTTGTCATTGTATCTGTTAATGGTATCCACTTATAAATCCCCTTTCACACCCGTAATGCAACCCTAAAATGCTCAAGGCATTAAACAGAGGAGCTGCATATGGGAAACTAAATGTCAAAATCAAGTAGGGTCATGTTCAGTTGTTATTGGAAAGACGGTGAGAATCATGAACTTTGTTGGTAAGGACGGACGTTAAAATCATCAGACGAATACAAGGAATATTTGAGGACTCAGGACACAGACTAGGAGACCACAGTTACTTTTGCATCAAGTTGTGCCTGCACGCTTTACCCAGATGCCACCCATTGCCTAAAACAAGCTGAGTATTTTCAGAAAGTGAGAACTTATGCAATGGACAATTTCCTTCTGTGTGCTTCATGTGTCCAATGGAAACCCAGAAAATGTCTGGACCTCATTCTACAGACATGCTAAGCAGAATAACAAATATCACAATGTAAACATGTTTTCACCTTTTAATCCAAAGAAATTGTCCACATACTCCTTGATTTCATGGCGGTCCCACCCCAGCAGATGCCCCACTTTGTCGGATAAGCCTTCCATCTCGCTGACAGTTCTTGCATGACAGGTGACCACCACGGTACATCCTGGAAGCTGCCGATTTAACAGCCCTGAGACCAGGTCTGAAACAGGCAGAGACTTGTCTGCGTCCAACGGCTCTCCGTGCAACTCTTGTTTGGTGATTTTGCTGTGAAACTCGTTATAGCCATCCAGCCTCCAACAGCTTTGCTCTGGATTGGAGATGAGGTAATCCACAATGGCTCTCTGCTCAGAAAACAGAAAACATGAGGAATTTTGAAAAACGACTCGCTTGAGTCTACATACTTTTACTTGGTAACTTTTATCCTGCCCTGACTACCTAATTTTCTTATCTGCTCTCAAAGATTGAGTTATTTTTGTAAATGTATGAATTGAACTTTCAGGACCAACACTAGGCCCTATTTTTTTGTGTGACACTAATGTCCCATTTCTTGTTTTGTTTTTTTTCCTTTTCAAAATATTGGAATATTAATACAGGCCCAGCCAACCAACCTGACAATAGTATGATTATACTATTCTAAATGTAATCTGATGTTTAAAGTATACTTTCCAATGTACAATCAGAAAAGTCCTGATTTATGAAGGCCGTGTTCAGGTGTTTCTACCTGCATACCTTTGCTTCGTTGCATCCTTTCAGAGGGAGGTAGTGTCGGAATAGCTGCTTAGACAAGGAGAGAGGGCAGGACAGCAGGTTGAGCTATAAAGAGGAAAGCACTCGTACGAAAGATAAAACACCTTATTGATATATTACGCCTCTTTCAATTAGTTAATGGAGATGTTTACTTTCATTTGTAATATCTGAATTATTTACAACGTGACAAACACGTGTTCTGGTTGTTTTTCACATGCAATGTATCCATTTCTATCATATCATAAGATACTTGTAAATGCTATTATAAAAGAGTTCTGTTAAACCATTGATATAATGTATTATTATGGGAAATGTCAGTTAAGAATACAATGGCGCAGCTATTTTGAATGCGTGTTTGTATTAATGCGCATGATTATATATCACATAACTCCTGTTTTGCAAGGTAATACATCGTTTAATGCCTTAAGTTTGAATATAAAGTCGTATGAAGTATTGACGGAATGTGAACTTTGACCTCCAGCCTGACCTGAAATGTATTATAGCTAAGGTCATTTAAGGTAACGAGCATCACAGAGTCTTTATTCTGCAGCTGCATACAAAGCTTTTAGGCTGCATCAAACATTACAGTTTCTGTTCATTTAATAGTTCAATAAAACCCGCTTTAAACTGATATAAAATAAGCACTCACCAACCGCTGTGATCGTAGACTGCATCTTTCTGCAGCCAGGACATTTATTTGAAAATGAAACCAAAGGAAAGACTTTTGTTTTGGTGTTGATGTTGCGTTCCAGCTATGCAGACCCTTACGCAAAGAAAATATATTTCCCCATATATTAACTGTCAATATATTGCATTATTTTGTTTTCTGATTTACTGGATAATTGAAAAGATTTAATAAAGGAAATCTTGCTGTTGGTTACACCAACTGATACTGATTAATAATCAACATGAAAAACATATTTATTCATATCTACAAAATATATTGAAGATATATAGAATAATATATTGTGTTAATATATTACAATATATTGATATATAGAATAATATATTGTGTTAATATATTGCAATATATGGGATAATACATCAGTAATTGCCGCTTTCCATATATTGAGTAATATATGTATATATATATAATATATTGGTTGTGTATATATGTGAACATACATTTACTATATATTGACATTTATATGGGGACATGTATGTACTCTATATTCAGATGTATATGGAGACATATATGTAGTATATATTCACAATTATATGGGGACATGTATGTACTATATATTCACAAGTATATGGGGACATGTATGCGCTATATATTCACGATAATATGGGGACATGTTTGCACTATATATTCAGTTTTATAAAATACCATGTACGTACCATATATTCTGAACATGAGTGCAATATATGTTCACAATGAGGAGAAATGCATGTTCTGATAAAAAAAATCTTTCATTTCATTTCATTTCAAACCTTTATTTATGCAGGTGAATCCCATTGAGATAATTGATCTCTTTTTCAAGGGTGACCTGCTGCAAGTAGGTTCCACATGAATACATATAAACATAACAGAAAAACAAAAAGGACATCATACAGCATATTTACAGCGACTACAGTTTACATAGCTAGTAACATTTACAGGTTCCAACAGTTTCCGATTGGATAGCATCTATCCTTGCTTTAAAAACTTTTAGTGGAACCAAATTGCTCAGACTGTTCCAAGTTAGCGGAGCTGCGCATCTAAAAGCTATCTTCCCTAAGACAGTCCTAGCAGTTGGCACATTTAATAAAACCACAGCATGCGATCTCAGGCAGTAGCCACTTACAATTTGCCGTGAGATCAGGGAGCAGATGTAGGATGGAAGTTTCCCTAACATGGCTTTGTATATAAAAATGTACCAGTGACTGAGCCTCCGTACAGTTAGTGAAGGCAAACCTGCCCTTGCATACAGGGTACAGTGATGGGTTAATACTTTACAGTTTGTCACAAATCTCAGTGCCCTGTGATAGGCGGCATCTAACTTGACCAGGTAATGGGCAGGTGCATTCATATCGATCAGATCACCATAGTCCAGTACAGGTAAAAAGGTCACAGTGACTAGCCTTTTCCTGGCCTGAAGCGAGAAACAGGACTTGTTCCTGTAAAAGAAACGTAGCCTAACCCTCAGTTTTTTAAGCAGGTTATTGACATGACGTTTAAAAGTGAGACAGTCATCAAGCCAGATACCAAGGTATTTGTAACAGGTAACCACTTCAAGTTTTATTCCTTGCGTAGTTACAATATCTAAAACAGGCTCTGGTGTCTTTTTAGCTTTCGAAATGAGCATTACCTTGGTTTTATCAACATTTAAAAGAAGCTTAAGCGCTGAGTCTGAATAATGAGAAGCTTAATTTGTTTTTTTCTATCAATGTGTAACAGTTATCAAAATACTCATTTAAAGAAGGACAAGGAAAGAATAAAAGAAAAGGCATATAAACAACACATTATGTAATGACTCACGAACATTTTCATGTAATTATGTAATAAAACCCATATTTTGTAATAATCTGCTGCATTCTGTAACAGCCTGAACGCAATATAAAATACATTTCCCTGCATTTTGTAATAAATTATTACATTTTGCAATGGTCATTACAAAATGCGTGAGTTGCCCTTTTAAAAAACTGTAATATTCATTATGTAACCATAACCAAACTGTAAATATATCCCAAAATTAATGTTGATATACATGTTGGCTAATGAATATAGTAACACTTGATCTAGTTTTGGCCAATGAAAGATATTCTACTGAAATATTTTTAAATTATGAGTAAGGATGATTCATGGTTGAATAAATAAATAAACAGTTGTAATGTTATTGTTTGCAACTCATTTTGTAATAACCACAGCAATATGTGATAATATATTTCAAAATGTGGCGACATGTATTACATATTTGCATTGAACTTGTTTACTACATAATGGGCAAATTATTACAAAAGGAGGTGTTATTACATAATGAAGGGAAAATGTATTACATTTTGTATAGGTATAGTTAATAAATGATGCATTGTTATTTCATACAGGGCCAAAAAGAGCAGTCTGTTATCCTATTTAACAATCTTGTTTTTTGTTTCACCTGGTGACAACTTTAAACATGAGCTGATCACTCATTAAAACAAGGTCCGGAACAGGGCCAAAAAAACAGTCTTGTACCCTATTTAATCGTCAATCTTGGTTTTTTCGTGCCTTAACTCACAAATTCTTGTGTTAATGGATGTTCTTATATCTGATGTCTTGGTCCCTGGATGGTGGTTTACTACAGCATCTGTGGAACAGAACAATTGCAAATAATTAGAAGTTCACAAAAGACAGCAGGAATTATAACAATATCCATAATATCTATATTAAAGCATGGGCTGGCTTGGTGAAAAATGTGGGAATACAAATAGTGGAAGAATAGGCTTTGTACATTTGTGGCGCTACTGGTTGGTATATTTTATGGAATTTGGACCAAGCATCTGCATCTGTAACAGTTCTGTTTAAAACTTTTTTAAATGTAATTACATTCATCTTTAAAGGTGGGGTACTCGAGATACACTTTTTGTTATATTCCATGGAATGCTCTGAACATCCCGATAGCAATGAATATCTGAAGTGCTTTGACAAAAAATCCATTAAAAAATGTCATCTGTGGAAGCCGTAGTACTGTAAAAAGCACGACCAGTCATTTTAGCCGGCCCGGCTGAAATGACTGGATGGCCTACCTGCCTGTCAGCCTTCCATCTGTGCACAAACTTATCTCGTGCCCTCATTGGTCATGTGCGCGTTTGTGTGTGTTGGAGGAGGGGCTCTGTAAGGAAGTGGCAGATTTTTTCCGGCTGTGTATTTTCAAAATCTAGCGCACTCAAGCTGGTTTCTCCAAAATGACCTACCCCACCTTTAAAAGACTACTTTTATTGAATGAGAGTTATACCTAGCACAATGAGCCTGGGGTGGTGGGAAGGGAGAACTGGGCCTCGGCATCGGCAGGAGTTGTAGTCGCCTATGAGTATTAGAATTTAGATGAACAAAGGCATAGAAAAACCCTGAAATATGTACTGACACAAAGCTACAACCCTCGATTTTGTAAGTAGTAGTAGTAAATACATACGTATATACAATATACAACAATACGCATAGTGCAATTAGCAGTACCAGTAATAAAATAACTGAATAAATAACTAAGCTGAATAGTGAATAAAGTGATATGTGAAAAGTAAAATTACAGTGAAATTAAATGACAGTGCGTTCCTCACCACTGCGATCTGGCTCCTCTGTCCTCGTGTCTTTTGGGTCTGATTCCTCACTACTGATGTCTGCCTCTGCATGGGCCCTCTCTCCTTATTTATTCTGCCTCAGTCACCACTGCTATCTGGCTCCTCTGTCCTCTTGACTTGTGGTTCTGCAGGCTTAGTTCGACCTATGAATTTCAACAATGCTCCTGTAAAATATATAGATATATAGTATTATGGGTCAACATTAAAATAACATACATTGGAGAGCAAAATGTGAAATTCCATTGACTGTAGGCTACATATTATCCACACAATTGTCAGCAGGGGCAATAACAACTAAAATGTGAACTAACTTGAATGCATTAGTCCACAACACATAGCCTAACTAATGTTAGCCTACATAGTTACTAACATCAGAACACATAGACTAACTGTGGTTACATTACTATAGCTCATCATCTTCACCAGTCAGAAAATGTCCGTTAGCCGCTAGGCTAGTTTCCGCTATGTTGACTTATGCTAAAATGTTAGCGATCTAAAGGTCGGCTATTTTTGGCTGTTTTGGGTCGACTTCAGTTGACTAACATCGAAAATCTTCGAAATTGAATGTTCACAAAGCTGCGGACCGGTTATACACTCATACACGAGGGAACTAACATAGCTAATTTAACTAACGTTAGCTAATGTAGCTGGTGTAGTGCCGAGAGACGGGACATACGGATTAAGCAACTAGACTACTTGTAGTGTACATGCAGAATTATTTCAATTTAAAATAGTTTTAAATGCTCACACACATACCTGACTCTCGTGCTGTATTTTCCTCTCGTTTCTTTTTAATTTTCCGTTTCGAAGCACCTGATGAATGCTTTCTCTTTGACACTCAGCGACAGAATCAACAGACAGAATCAACGCAGATTTGAATCTGCCAATCAGATCAATCTATTGCTGGAGAGGGGGGGGGCCTCCCCGAAATCTGTGAGATTGATTGGTGATGATCACTGGCACGTAATGTGTCCAATGAGATTGTTAACACATTTTAGAGAGTTATGTTTAGCGAAGACGGAGGTCAGCCACTGTCAGCCGGAAGTGGCGCATTCGAATACTGTTTGGGCTGTCTGCCGTGGATGGGCTGCATTCCACTCCAAATAGCCAGTCGGCCGTAAACAGAATCCAAACGCAAGCTGTTTTATGGATTCTCATTTAATTTCCAAGAATATCTCAGTACTGGGTTATTTCCAATTTCAAAATAAACATATATATTAAACAAATAGAAATAAGAAGTAAGTATATGTGTATATATATATGCATATTTATATATATGCATATATATATATATATGTGTATATATATGCATATTTATATATATATGCATATATATATATGCGTGCATATATGCATATATATATGCGTGCATATATGCATATATATGCGTGCATATATGCATATATATATATATATGTGAATATATATGCATATTTATATATGCATATATATATAAATATGCATATATATATGCGTGCATATATGCATATATATGCGTGCATATATGCATATATATATGCGTGCATATATGTGTGTGTCTGTATATATTTATAAACTGTATATTATTTTCCATCATTCAATGGACAATGGAGTATTTGTACTTTTTTAATATATACCATCAAACATATGTTCATATATAAAGTGGGTAACTATACAAAACGAAGTGAGATAACTGTTTGTGAATATCTGTTCAATTTTATGTAAACTTGTGTAACTCATGAAAGATAAATGAGTGTTTCAATAAAACTATTACATATAAAATGTATAGTGCAGATTTTGTTTTCATTGCAATATATTATTTTTATATATATCAATATATAGCCATACATGGTCCATGCATATATTGCAATATATTTAAAAATATAAGGACTACTTTCCCATATATGGAAATGTATGATCCAGTATATTGTATTATATTTACCAATATATTACAATATATTTTTGTTTCATAAGGGCGACACAGTCATTGTGAATTCACGAAAGCCAGAAACAGTGGATGGTTAGAAAGCATGTGTGTTTATTTAACTACATCGCTAATAAGTTATTTCAATGATAAATGTGGGAAAAGATTACATGACAGTACCAAAAGCGTTGTCAAAGCTGCCATTCCCACACTACTCTTACGGCAGGGGTGTCCAAACTATGGCTCACTTCTAATTGGCCCGCAGCAAATGCTAAAAGTATGATTGAATATGGCCCATACCAGAAACTTGTGCTTGTCTTATATTTTACGTCTTGTATATATATTAAATAATCTTAAAAAAAATCGTATTGATATTTATTTATGTATATATATATATATATATATATATATATATATATATATATATAAAAACCTTAGTAGGAAGAAACCAGAATGTTCTGTATCAAAAATGTGTCCTGTTATGAGAAAAAACTGACTATTATTACGCATATTCAGGCAGTATTACTGACCGCTGATTCAATACTTTTATATGATGACTTATTATAATGTTGCTACACATTTAGTCTCCCATGGATGAGTACTTTGGTGTTATTTCAATACCTTGATTCTAGAAATCCCCCTTTTTTTATTTTATCCTAATTTCATAATCCCGTTACCATTACTCCGCAAGTCTGTGTGAGGAAGGCTGCCAGGATTCTTAGAGGTTAGTAGGGGTTAGCCAAACAGTTTAAATAACGTGATGACTCATGTACCATCTAGAAAGTCTGGCTGAAAGGCCAGTGAGTGGGAGATGGGTGTGAGTTACATCCTGCGAAATAGAGTAAAAGGCACATGTTCAAGCTTCGGTTGGCAGTCTGCCATGTGCCTTATGCTGCTTAGTTGAAGAATCCCAGTCCAATCAGGATCCACGACAGTAAGTGGTGGGGACTCTTGAGCTCTACAGTATGTCTCAAATTGTGCTATATGCAGCTTGGATTTAATCCATCACATTAACACATATTTGTTTGGCTGTGATCTGATTTGCTTCTTGAAATAAATCGTTTCTCGAGCCTCAAATTAGTGAGTGATGTTGGGGAGCCTGACTAAAGACAAGTCTATTCTATATGCTATAAGGCTCTTAACCCTTGGTGAGCTGCAGACCCTTTTATTCTCATCTTTGAAGATTATACCATGAGTGGTCAAAGCGTTTTCACACCATACAATCCAACTTTGGTAACTCAGCAGACAAGCTTTTTACATACGCTTCAACAACTGTCTTGTGCCTCAACACAACACCCAACATTTGACCTCCCATCTTTTCTCTTCCTTCTCAGTACACCAACACCTATCTAATTACATTGAGCTGGTGTAATGAGATACTGTTGACACAGCACGACTATGGAGTGGGAGGGCTTTACTGAGAGCCATCAATCTGCTGCTTTCTCACTGCCCCTGCTAGGTAGAGCAAATCTGAATCTGAATTTCTTGACATCCAAGGCACATCTCAAAGCAGTGTCATGGCGAGAAAAAGAAAGAAAAAAATGTTTACAGTATGTTTCCTACTGCTTAAAGCATTCCATTTTGGTCAGAACATTCTTTTTAATTCATCAATAGACAGTCAACCTATCCACGGCGAGCCTTGTAACCTCCCACTCATTGTTGACATGGAACTACTCAAATGACATGAGTATGACAGTGGGTCCCTAACAAATGTGGCTCAGATACATACAATAAAAGCCCAAGACCAAAGTGCGGTACAGTCAAATAAACAAAACAAAAACATACACAAAAGAACAATTAATTAATTTTCAAGTTCAAAATAAATATCCCTATTGTATTCCAATGTTATGATTATTCAGGAGAACAGAATAGCGTTGATCGAGCTCAGTATACCCCCATTGGGATGCCATACATTTTAAACTTGTTTGTGTGCAATGCAAATAGTAACTTGTGTGCTTCACTATTGCATTTCCAATAAAAGTTGCCATTAATTAGAAAATGATTTTCCTCTCATTTTCTCATCTCCCAACAATTAACCACTACTACTAATATTTAAAGGCACAAATGACCAAACAAGCACCATTACAAAATAATTAGACCATAATGTCCACTGTCATCTACCTTAGTAATTTATCACATAAGGTAGGGATTCTCCCAAATGTAGTATCAGCAAAATATTTTAAATACCTCATGACCCATCTGTCATCCTTACCATATTTGGCACATCAGTCTGTTGAACTTCTGCAATGTAAGCAAGCCAGACTGAATATAAGGGGTCCACGGACTGCTTGAGGTGTGTGGTGGATGACCAGTGGAGTGCCTGCTTGTGGTGAGGGGGTCTTGTCTTATGCATTGTATTTTAAGAAATCTGTTAAAAACGTCATGATAATGTATTTATTGATATTCAAAGCAATCTTTTCTTTCCTCTGACACAAAATGTAATATATACTTTTCACTTAACTTTAAAATGAATAATTATTAATAATAATAATATTTCTTTTTATTTCCTGCACTGACTAAATATTTTCTTTTTCATTAGGTTTGTGGAATACGACATTTTTTTCACAAGTGGGAAGAGTAAGGTATGTACAACTTTTACCATTCATTTTCTTTTTTCAAGTGTTTGTTGTTTTACATCAGTGATCTCAGGTTTCAAAATGTAAAAGCTAGTGTTCATTTTTTACTTCATTTTATTTATACAGCCAAATATAAAAAATGAGCTTGAATAGTCTTTACAATCTGTACGCCATTTGGACCCCTTTAATGGGGAAAAAGGGAATATACCTCAGGAATAGAAACTGAGGAGGGGCCTCACGTGACAGACACACATGCAATAGACATTTGGTGTGCAGAGTTGAGCGACGTAATACAATTACAGCAGGGATGGGCAACTTGGATGTTGGTGGGGGCCACATAATGTATGTACTGGCCACCAGGGGGCCGCAGATTCACTTGGAACACACACACACACATTCCATGTATTGTATGTAATTATTAAGAAATATACTATTTCTGACATCTTCATTGGCATTTTACAATCTTTCAGGGAACATCCTCTAATAAGCTCACTAAACAAATATCAGAAATGTTATTTAATTTTGACAAGTGGCATGTTTGTATTGAACAGGTTATTTAACAGTGGAATAAAGCACGGAAAATGTGTGTGCATTGAGATGAACCATTAAGAGGACATAAACATGAAGTCATGAACACTAACCCAGACATTAGTTGTCTAACTTGAACCTAAGACACTTGTAGCCTCTGCTGACGCACAATAAGGGGAATGTCAACACAGACACCTGTCAACTCTTTGCTGTTCCTCAGTGCCGCTCCCCCTCCCTCCCGCTGAAATTATGAATGTAAAGCGTATAGTAATCATAGATAACACGGCAGGGTCCGTGACAGTTTGTTTTCATCTGATTTCAAATAAACAAAGTCTTGGTTTTTAGAATATTAAACTTGTTTAGCTAAATTCAGATGCTAAATACAACTTTGAAGCTTGTAAAGGCATAATTGGGAGGCGTGTGGTGCAGTGGGTAGTGCGTTGGTGTTCGGATCAGGGGGTCACAGGTTCAAACCCCACTGGGCAAGACACTTCACCCCAAATTGCTCCTGTGGGGATTGCCCACAGTATTGAGTATGTAAGTCGCTTTGGATAAAAGCGTCTAACAAGTAACATGTAATGTCATGTAATGTAATGTAATGTAATAATTACAAGCGGTAACTTAACGTCACAGCAGGCATAACAACAGCCGGTGTTTCTTGTGAGTGTTTCCCCGGGAAACAAACACAATACACACAAAAACGTCACAGATTATTTCCCGGTATGTGGCTGCCGAACGAAATCATGTACGCAGCTCGCGACGTAACTAGGAGACTAGTGGACGGTATCAGTACTACAAGTTAAAAAAAAATATATATATTTTTAATTATTTTTATTTTTATTAATTACGTTGTTTATAAATTAATCTGAGGGCCGCCGGGCCGCCATTTGCCCATCCCTGAATTACAGTAAAGGTCCCTTGTAATGATGCAATGAAAATGATTCTGATGTGGATATATTAACTGTTTAGTACAACACCATAAAATGTATTCATGAGCTGACATGATTCTAAAATTGATGTTGTTTGACTTGCTACCCAGACATAGACCGCAATCATGAGTACAGACGCGGAGATGGCCCAGTACGGCGCGGCTTCCATTTACCTCCGTAAACCAGAGAGGGAAAGAATTGAGGCTCAAAGCGCACCTTTTGATGCCAAGAGTGCCTGCTATGTGTCTGATGTCAAGGAGCTGTTCTTGAAGGGAAAAATCCTCAAGAAAGATGGTGGCAAAGTCACTGTCAAAGTCTTGACCACTGAGGAGGTTTGTATCATTAAATCAGTGTGTACAAGGAATTCAATTTGATCAGTTCTCATTCTAACACATTTCCTGTTCTAGGAGAGGGAAGTGAAAGAAGAGGACATCTTTCCAATGAACCCTCCCAAGTATGACAAGATTGAGGACATGGTCATGATGACCCATCTCAATGAAGCCTCTGTGCTGTATAACCTCAAAGAGCGTTATGCAGCATGGATGATCTACGTAAGACGATTTGCCTAATGTCATTAAAAGATGATACGGGAAACATGAAGTGACATTTAAATTATCTATGATCCCTTGTAGACCTACTCTGGGTTGTTCTGTGCCACTGTGAACCCCTACAAGATGCTCCCAGTGTACGATATGGAAGTTGTAAATGCCTACAGAGGCAAGAAGCGTATGGAGGCTCCACCCCACATCTTCTCTGTCTCTGACAACGCTTATCAGTTCATGCTTATTGGTAAGTCATTACTACACCAATGTAGAATTTATCAGAAACAAGGTTGCTCTTTCAGTTACACATATTAAATTGTTCTATTTTTCATTTAACAGATAGGGAGAACCAGTCTGTCTTGATCACGTAAGTTTGCTACATTTACATTTGTTGACTTTGTTCAAAAACGGTAAATATCTTGATCAAATTTTATATAATTTCTCTCTATACCTAGTGGAGAATCTGGTGCTGGAAAGACTGTGAACACCAAGCGTGTCATCCAGTACTTTGCAACCATCTCAGTTGGTGGAGGCAAGGCGAGAGACACATCAAAGGTATGTAACTCTATGATGATTAAAAATCAAGATTCTTTACCTTTATAATTTGTCAAGGGATTAAGAAATAAAGTAATTTCCTGATAGCAGTTCCAAACTGGGTTTATAGGGTTCACTGGAGGATCAGATTATTGCAGCCAATCCCCTGCTGGAGGCTTATGGTAATGCCAAAACTGTGAGGAATGACAACTCTTCTCGTTTTGTAAGTATGGAACAGTTTCTACACACGAGAGGATAATGTTGACATATTGCACATGTGGAGGGACGTTAATGATTATGTCATTCCAAACAGGGTAAATTCATCAGAATCCATTTCCACGCATCTGGCAAACTGGCTAGTGCTGATATTGAGACTTGTAAGTAACAATCCTTATAGTATACAAACTACTGTAAGTAAGATTTAGCCTGGCTCTGACATGATCAAAACTTGTAGATCTGCTGGAGAAGTCTAGAGTCACATTCCAGCTTCCTGATGAGAGAGGCTACCATATCTTCTACCAGATGATGACTGCCCACATACCTGAGCTGATCGGTAAGAAGATTCAAATATTGCATATTGTTTATCCTACAGCTTTACATATGAAACACGTTTATTGACATGTTTTCCCCTTTCTTAAATCTGCAGAATTGTCACTCATTTCAACCAACCCCTACGACTTCCCCATGTGCAGTCAGGGTCATATCACTGTGGCCAGCATTGATGACAAAGTTGAGCTGGAAGCCACTGATGTAAGTGATGTTTACATTTATTCTGTGCTGACATGCAAAATCAAAACGGCTCTTTCAAGTTCATTTTCTAAAAGGGTTTATGTTTTGTATGGGCACTTCTTTTGAAATCAGAATGCTATTGATATCCTGGGCTTCACTAATGAAGAGAAGATGAGCATTTACAAGATGACCGGTGCTGTGCTTCACCATGGTAACATGAAGTTCAAGCAAAAGCAGCGTGAGGAGCAGGCTGAGCCTGATGGCACAGAGAGTGAGTATTTCATCTTAGCTCAAAGCTTAGAGCTTAGACATTGGTAACATTGTGTTCTTCACAAATTATGATGGACATTTCTGAATTATTTTCAGATGCTGACAAGGTTGCTTATTTGCTGGGTCTGAACTCCACTGACATGCTGAAGGCTCTGTGCTATCCTAGAGTGAAGGTCGGAAATGACTATGTCACCAAGGGACAGACTGTACCTCAGGTAATAGAGATTTACTGGTAACCCTTCATTCAAATGTACAGTATATGTGTTTTTATATTAGGTCAAATCAAATCTCCAGTCAGTTTTTAACACCAGATGCAGTAGGAAAGTTAGCTCTACTTTTAAGAAGTTTATTTATGTATCAAATGACTCAAAATACCAGTTATCCAGCATTTTATAAAAACTGTTTAGCAATCATGATGAAATGATATGCTTGTTTTTATTCAGGTGAGTAACGCAGTGCCTGCCCTGGCCAAGTCTATCTATGAGAGGATGTTCTTGTGGATGGTCATCCGTATCAACCAGATGTTGGACACCAAACAACCCAGGCAGTACTATATTGGAGTCCTGGATATTGCTGGCTTTGAAATCTTTGATGTAAGAAATTCTGAAAATGCTACTTTTCAAGTCAAAATCATTATTATTGCCTGTTGCAAGAGATCATTCTGATTATTTGTCCCAACGCAGTACAACAGCATGGAACAGCTGTGCATCAACTTCACCAATGAGAAACTGCAACAGTTCTTCAACCACACCATGTTCGTCCTGGAGCAAGAGGAGTACAAGAAGGAGGGTATTATCTGGGAGTTCATTGACTTCGGTATGGACTTGGCTGCCTGCATTGAGCTGATTGAAAAGGTAAACACTTCATTTTGTCATCATATGTATCTGTTTTTTTATTTGTTATAATGTATCACTAAAGGATATACCTCTTTCAACTTTGTCAAGCCCATGGGCATCTTCTCCATCCTTGAAGAGGAGTGCATGTTCCCCAAGGCCTCAGACTCATCCTTCAAGAACAAGCTGTATGACCAGCATCTTGGCAAAAACAAAGCATTTGAGAAGCCAAAGCCCGCAAAGGGCAAGGCTGAGGCCCACTTCGCCATGGTGCACTATGCTGGTACCGTGGACTACAACGTCACTGGCTGGCTGGACAAGAACAAGGATCCCCTGAATGACTCTGTCATTCTGCTGTACCAGAAATCCTCAGTGAAACTGCTGGGTCTGCTGTATCCTCCAGTAGTTGAAGGTATGATTTTAACTACAGTTAACTCAAACTCATTTCCATATATTTGTATTATTATTTTATCTCATCAACTGTTACTTGTGTGACATTCTAACAAAACATCAACAGAGAAGGGAGCGAAGGGAGGCAAGAAGAAGGGTGGTTCTATGCAGACTGTGTCTTCACAGTTTAGGGTAAGGTACATTGCATTCTCATCTTAACAATATGTCGGTTTGTAATCAAACTAACATGTTACCATTTTTGATCTACAGGAGAACTTGGGCAAGCTGATGACTAACTTGAGGGCCACCCATCCTCACTTTGTGCGCTGTCTGATTCCCAATGAGACAAAGACTCCAGGTACATATACAACAGACCTTGATAGTCTTGATGACTGGGTTAGGTTTTGTTTGCACGGAATTCATTTTGTATGGCTTCAACATAGACATGTCATTAGAATTCATTATGAAATGTGTTTGTTCAGGTTTGATGGAGAACCACCTGGTTATCCACCAGCTCAGGTGTAATGGTGTCCTGGAGGGTATTAGAATCTGCAGAAAAGGTTTCCCCAGCAGAATCCCCTATGCTGACTTCAAGCAGAGGTATCAATAGTTATTTGAAAATATGTTTTTAATGAAAATTATTAGAAATAAAATGCTTTCACTAAACATAAACTTTTTCATATAGATACAAGATACTGAATGCCAGTGTCATCCCTGAGGGTCAGTTCATGGACAACAAGAAGGCTTCAGAGAAGCTGCTTGGGTCAATTGATGTTCCTCATGATGAGTACAGATTCGGACACACAAAGGTTAGCACCTTGATTGCATTTATATACTTCAGTGTTCTTATCAAGGGCTGTCAATTAATTCCTGCTTGATGGAATGACATCGCCAAAACGTCTCACATTATTGTATTATTGTGACGGAAAATAAGGCCATGAATGAAGGAACGATTAAGACATGGAAGTGGAGAAATGTCGCCCCAAGTGACCATTGATAGGTATTTTAAATCTTGCCTTGTACACCAAGTGATTCTGGAAATGTTATGACATTCTGTCTAAGGGGGTTCTTCAGATTTTAAACGTTTTTTGAATGACTATTTAATTGACCATTACTTGGTTATCATACTGCAAGTCTGACTTGGTTGAAAATAGAATACATGTATGTTCTCTCTGTGTTCAGGTGTTCTTCAAGGCTGGTCTGCTCGGTACCCTTGAGGAGATGAGAGATGAAAAACTGGCATCTCTGGTCACCATGACTCAGGCTATATGCCGTGGTTTCCTCATGAGAAGGGAGTTTGTGGAGATGACAGCAAGGAGGCATGTTGAAAACAGCACGTTTCAGTGAAAAGTCATGACATTAATAATACATATTTAGTTCCTAACAGCAATTTACTTTCCACAGGGATGCCATTTATACCATCCAGTACAACGTGCGCTCCTTCATGAATGTGAAACACTGGCCATGGATGAAGGTCTACTACAAGATTAAGCCTCTGCTGCAGAGTGCTGAAACTGAGAAGGAGCTGGCAAATATGAAGGAGAACTATGAAAAAATGAAAAGTGACCTGGCTACTGCCCTGGCCAAGAAGAAGGAACTGGAGCAGAAGATGGTTTCCCTTCTGCAGGAGAAGAATGATCTGACGCTGCAAGTCTCATCTGTAAGTAAACATCAACAGACAAATAAGATTTTTCATGTTTGCGAATATGAAAGCGCTAACGTCTGTTTTCATAAAAATGGTCTAGGAAGGAGAAAATCTGTCTGATGCTGAGGAAAGATGTGAGGGACTTATCAAGAGTAAGATTCAGATGGAGGCCAAACTCAAAGAGACAACTGAGAGACTGGAGGATGAAGAAGAAATGAATGCTGAGCTCACTGCCAAAAAGAGAAAGCTGGAGGATGAATGCTCTGAGCTCAAGAAGGATATTGATGACCTGGAGCTTACCTTGGCCAAAGTGGAGAAGGAGAAACATGCCACTGAGAACAAGGTTTGGAATTCATAATCTGTCCATTAAGTGAAGTGAACTGATAGTGTTCTTAGTATTGACGATTTCTTGCACACTTAGGTGAAGAACCTGACCGAGGAGATGGCCTCTCAGGATGAGAGCGTTGCTAAGCTGACCAAGGAAAAGAAAGCCCTTCAGGAGGCTCATCAGCAGACTCTTGATGACCTGCAGGCAGAGGAAGACAAAGTCAACACTCTGACTAAGGCCAAGACCAAGCTTGAGCAGCAAGTGGATGATGTAAGTTTACAGTCACTTGATTTGGCAAAGCAAGATTATTCTTGAACATGATCATTAAAATGGTATACCTTTGTTTAGCTTGAGGGTTCTCTGGAGCAAGAGAAGAAGCTGCGTATGGACCTTGAGAGAACCAAGAGAAAGCTTGAGGGAGATCTCAAACTGGCCCAGGAATCCATAATGGATCTTGAGAATGACAAGCAGCAGTCTGATGAGAAAATCAAAAAGTAACTTCGTTTTTCTGTTTGCACAACATACATTTCTTTAAAGAAGTGTTCAATTGCATGAACTCAATGCACTTGATCAATTTCACAGGAAGGACTTTGAATGCAGTCAGCTCCTTAGCAAGATTGAAGATGAGCAGTCTCTGGGTGCTCAGCTCCAGAAGAAGATCAAGGAGCTCCAGGTGAGATATTGTGTTACACTTAACAATACTGCATACATTTGCTATTATGTGTAATAAAGTGAATGATTGCTAAAAGATAAAACATCTACATTCAACAGGCTCGTATTGAGGAACTGGAAGAGGAGATTGAGGCTGAGCGTGCAGCTCGTGCCAAGGTTGAGAAGCAGAGAGCTGACCTCTCCAGGGAACTTGAAGAGATCAGTGAGAGGCTGGAGGAGGCTGGAGGTGCCACCGCTGCTCAGATTGAGATGAACAAGAAGCGTGAGGCTGAGTTCCAGAAGCTCCGTCGTGATCTTGAGGAGTCCACTCTGCAGCATGAAGCAACTGCTGCTGCCCTTCGCAAGAAGCAGGCTGACAGTGTTGCTGAGCTGGGAGAGCAGATCGACAACCTCCAGCGTGTCAAGCAGAAGCTTGAGAAGGAAAAGAGTGAATACAAGATGGAGATTGATGACCTCTCTAGCAACATGGAGAATGTTGCTAAGGCAAAGGTACACTAGCATGACATGCTTTTTTTATATTATATTATGTTACCAATATGAATATAGTACATGTCAATTATTCTGTGAATAAAATCTGATCATTGATCTTGTTTATTTCTTCCTCATTAGGGAAATCTTGAAAAGATGTGCCGTACTCTTGAGGACCAACTTAGCGAACTGAAGACCAAGAATGATGAAAACGTCCGCCAAATCAATGACACAAGTTCACAGAAAGCACGTCTCCTGACAGAAAATGGTATCTACATGTTTTTGGTGAATGATCTGTGGAGTGTATGATTGAGAAACGTAACACAAACTAACGTATTATAATATATTTCACACAAGGTGAGTTCAGCCGTCAAGTTGAAGAGAAGGAAGCTCTTGTCTCTCAGTTGACCAGAGGCAAGCAGGCCTCCACACAGCAGATTGATGAATTGAAGAGACAGCTTGAGGAGGAGGTTAAGGTAAGAAACCATTAAGATAGTGTGTATTTGTATGATTTGTTTGTGATTTAGAAATTGTGTAAAGGTTAATAATATTTCTTACAACAGGCCAAGAATGCTCTTGCCCATGGCCTGCAATCAGCCCGCCATGACTGTGATCTGCTGAGGGAGCAGTTTGAAGAGGAGCAGGAGGCCAAGGCTGAGCTGCAGCGTGGAATGTCCAAGGCCAACAGTGAGGTGGCTCAGTGGAGATCGAAGTATGAAACTGATGCTATCCAGCGCACTGAGGAGCTTGAGGAATCCAAGTGAGTGACATTCAAACTGTTAAATGGCCAGAAGTGTAGCATTTAAGCAACAACTCTACTGATTCCTGAATTGCTGGTAATGATATTAGTATTTTAAAATGTGTATAGCTTCTTACTTTCATATATGCAAATATAATTAGAAAATAACTTGTAACTTTACGAGTTTAACTGAGCCACAAATACTTCAATTTCCAAACAGGAAAAAGCTTGCCCAGCGCCTTCAGGAGGCTGAGGAACAGATTGAGGCAGTGAATTCCAAGAGTGCTTCTCTTGAGAAAACCAAACAGAGGCTCCAGTGTGAGGTGGAGGACCTCATGATTGATGTGGAGAGGGCCAATGGCCTTGCTGCCAACCTGGACAAAAAGCAGAGGAACTTTGACAAGGTAACACAATTTACTTTATGTGGCCAAACCACACAAACGATGACATGAATATTTATTTCGCCCTCTTACGTGAACATAACCAAATGAACTGTATGAATTGTATTATTCAGGTGTTGGCAGAGTGGAAGCAGAAGTACGAGGAGGGTCAGGCAGAGCTTGAGGGAGCACAGAAGGAGGCTCGTTCTCTCAGCACTGAGCTGTTCAAGATGAAGAACTCTTATGAGGAGGCTCTTGATCATCTGGACACCATGAAGCGTGAAAACAAGAATCTGCAACGTGAGTTCTACATAATGTAAAAAAATATATATATTTTACAATTTAAGGTTCAACAATATGATAAAACACATGTATCTTTCTGCAGAGGAGATCTCAGATCTGACTGAACAGATTGGTGAGACTGGCAAGAACATCCATGAGCTGGAGAAGTCCAAGAAGCAGGTGGAGACAGAGAAGACTGAGATCCAGACAGCTCTTGAAGAGGCTGAGGTACTTTTTTTTCCTGGGAGTTTATAACATTAAAAATCATTGACAAATATATCAGTGTTTGAAGGCAAAGATGAGTGTTTAATTGTTTGATTTCATTAGGGAACTCTGGAACATGAAGAGTCTAAGATCCTTCGTGTTCAGCTGGAGCTCAACCAGATTAAGGGTGAGGTGGACAGGAAGCTGGCAGAGAAAGATGAAGAGATGGAACAGATCAAGAGGAACAGCCAGAGAGTGACTGACTCCATGCAGAGCACTCTGGATTCGGAGGTCAGGAGCAGGAACGATGCCCTGAGAATCAAGAAGAAGATGGAGGGAGATCTGAATGAGATGGAGATTCAGCTCAGCCATGCCAACCGGCAGGCTGCTGAGTCCCAGAAGCAGCTCAGGAATGTGCAGGCACAGCTGAAGGTATTGTATAAAACACAAGTGTTACATATCATATATTTCTTAAGGCTACATTTTGGCATTCCTGGATATATTTCTGATCTTTTTATCACTAGGATGCTCAACTGCACCTTGATAATGCTGTCAGAGCCCAGGATGAATTCAAGGAGCAGGCTGCTATGGTGGATCGTAGAAACGGTCTTATGGTGGCTGAAATTGAGGAACTTAGAGCTGCTCTGGAACAGACAGAGAGAAGTCGCAAAATTGCTGAGCAAGAGCTGGTTGATGCCAGTGAGCGTGTTGGACTTCTGCACTCTCAGGTGAACAATCAATTGTTCAATAACTCAAGAATCTAATGAGATATTGTGAATATTAGACAGGTGTTGACTTAGGAGGCTAAATCTTTTAACCTTTTAGAACACAAGCCTTGTGAACACCAAGAAGAAGCTTGAGACAGACCTGGTCCAGATCCAGGGTGAAGTGGATGACATTGTTCAGGAAGCAAGGAATGCAGAGGAGAAGGCCAAGAAGGCCATCACTGATGTAGGTTTCAATGTCATGTGTTTTTACTTTAACAGCAATGTTTTTTTTCTAGATATTTCTAATGAACATGTTTTGCTGACTCCTCCAGGCTGCTATGATGGCTGAGGAGCTGAAGAAGGAGCAAGATACTAGTGCTCATCTGGAGAGGATGAAGAAGAACCTGGAGGTTGCTGTTAAGGACCTGCAGCATCGTCTGGATGAGGCTGAGAACCTGGCCATGAAGGGTGGCAAGAAGCAGCTCCAGAAACTTGAGTCTAGGGTAAAAGAATCACACTAAGATTTACATATCTGAAGAAAGACTTTGAAAAAGGCTGGATACTTAATGTTTTAATGTTATTCAAAAGGTGCGTGAGCTGGAGGGAGAGGTTGAGGCTGAACAGAGACGTGGAGTAGATGCTGTTAAAGGTGTTCGCAAATACGAGAGGAGAGTTAAGGAGCTCACCTATCAGGTAAAGTCACTTTCATAGTTAACATGTACAGTACAAATATTATCCTACAAACTAACATTTTAAAATATTAAAACATGCAAATCTAAACGTTCTATCTCAGACTGAGGAGGACAAGAAAAATGTTGCCAGGCTGCAGGATCTGGTTGACAAATTGCAGCTGAAGGTGAAGGCCTACAAGAGGCAGGCTGAGGAGGCGGTAAGGACAACACATATATATTCCAAACATTGGGAACTTGATTCCATGTCTCATTTAATTCACAAAAGATGATTTTAAACACTGAAACATGTTTATACTTCTTGTATTTAAGGAGGAGCAGGCCAATGTCCATCTGTCCAAGTGCAGGAAGGTCCAGAATGAGCTGGAGGAGGCTGAGGAGCGTGCTGACATTGCAGAGACCCAGGTCAATAAACTGAGAGCAAAGGGCCGTGACTCTGGCAAGGTAACTATATGTCGGTTTAGGGCAAAATAAGCAGAATCTTTACGTTCACTTCACAAAGCTTTAGCTTTAATTACTATGAAATTAACTGTTTATAATCCTCTTTGTCACCTATAGTTTATTCAAACTCACAAAAACCATGTATCTGTTTTTTTCTTACAGGGAAAAGAAGCAGCAGAGTAAAGCACAAGGAGTGTTTCCCTGTGTTGAATCATATAATACGATACAATTCATGCTGAAATAAAGCTTAAGCTGTTACACTTGAATTATGTCTGTAACTCTTGTTTTTCTCTGCTTACTATGAAAGGTAGTTGATGTGAGATGTTGTGGCGGCACGTGGGAGTGTTTCTTTGAAATCCTATTTAACCAAAAGCCAGACAACGCCACCAACATCACGACACACAAAAAGGGGGAAGCCGCCACCAATACACCAGTCAATACCAATTAATACACAGACCAACACATAAGATAAGTATAAAGACAATAAGAAGTCAATAATACTACGAAATATAACTGATATTAACTGAAATAAACAAAACAAGTTTAGAGCAACAGGGTCGAAAACAACTAAACAAAAGAAACGGAAATGAACCCAACAGTCTACTTAATATTGAAGTAAATAAACAAAACAAGCTTAACTCAACAGGGTCAATGAAATAACTGATCATGAACAGAGATTTTATCGAACAATCCACTATAACAATTTTTAAAATATGGCCCTGTAGTGAAGGGCAAGGTGACACCAAGAGGCAATGCAGGCCAAGAGCAACACCCGCCAGGCAGTAGTGTAGCGGTGTAGCCAATAGGGCAGGCAAGCCAGCTGTGCAGACAGACACAGCCGTGAGGCCGGAAGACCAGCCGTCCAGGCAGTAGTGTCGCGGTGTAGCCAATACAACACAGTCTCACTCCATAAACGTCCAGGAGCGACGCTTGGTCAGGGTCCCGAGGCGTGCAGTTGGGACGCTCCTAGGCTCAGCTGGCGCTAACAGTAAAGGAGTTTAGCTGGGTCATGCGGTGGATGGGGATAAAAGAGGGATTGCTGGGTCCTCAGAACGAATTCTTCCTTTTCACAACGGGGATGTTGGCCTCCAAGAACCAGAACGCTCCCTTGAAAAGGGTATCAAGGTTCAAGGTTCAAGGTTCTTTATTGTCAAACTAACATAGCTACAGAGTAATTATGTCGTTGGAAATCTTAGGTCACAGGCTTCTCCAACAATGCAACATAATAATACAGATAGTGAAAGTAATACAAAAAGAAAAATAGTTCTAAAATAAAGTGAGAGAGAAAAAAAAAGTGGAATAGTGCAGTACGAGTCTATATACAAGTTATTGGAATGATCTATATTAGATAGTAGATATATATTACTAAGTAGCAGATGAATGTTATGAAATTGTTTTAGCAGTTCAATTGTTTAACAGTTAAAAAGTGGAATAGTGCAGTACGAGTCTATATACAAGTTATTGGAATGATATATATTAGATAGTAGATATATATTACTAAGTAGCTGATGAATGTTATGAAATTGTTTTAGCAGTTCAATTTTTTAACAGTCTCACTGCCCGCGGGAAGAAACTGTCTCCGAATCTTCTTGTCCTTGCCAGGATGCTGCGGTAACGTCTGCCAGACGGCAACAGAAAGAACAGTTTGTGGCTGGGATGATGGGGGTCTTTGATAATCCGTAGGGATTTCTTCCTGAGCCGCTGGGAGTAAAGGTCCTCCATGGATGGCAGCTCCGTCCTGGTGATGAGCCAAAGAGAGGTGTATTACCCGGTCTCTTTCCTGGAGTTAGCGAAATATGAATAATGAAACATTTATTAAAGGTAGGGTAGGTAAGTTTGAGAAACCGGCTCGAGATCGCTAGAATTTGAAAATACACAACCGGAGAAAATCTGCCACTTCCTTACAGAGCCCCTCCTCCAACACACACGAACGCGCACATGACCAATGAGGGCACGAGATAAGTTTGTGCACAGATGGAAGGCTGACAGGCAGGTAGGCCATCCAATCATTTTAGCCGGGCCGGCTAAAATGATTGGTCGTGCTTTTTACAGTACCACAGCTTCCACAGATGACATTTTTTATGGATTTTTTGTCAAAGCACTTCAGATATTCATTGCTATCGGGATGTTAAGAGCATTCCATGGAATATAACAAAAAGTGTATTTCGAGCCGGTTTCTCAAACTTACCTACCCTACCTTTAAATATGAACATCTAAATACACAGTGTATTAATGTACACTAGTGTTAATGAAACAATATTATGTGTAATGCTTTTAATTTTAAAATCTGAGTTGAGTTAGAAAAATATGAATAACGAAAAAATGTAATCAGTGTATCAATATACACTAAAGTTTATGAAATAATGCAAATGTCATAAAATGTGTTGACTACAATACCTCAATTAAAAAAAACAATGTATTTATATACACTACAGTTTTTCGCCAAAATACTATGTGTTATGGATTCTAATTTAGAATCCACATGTAATCTTTATCCAAATGGTAAAGAATGTATTAACTAATACTTGAAATGAAACTCCAGTACGTAATCGTAGTTCTAACTAAAATGTGTAATGTAATGCCTTTATTAATTATTCCTAATGTGATATGCAACAATTTAGTACAACCAGCAGAGTGCGCTGTTGTAATTCTCACTTTTATCCACCAGAGGGAGCTGTAGTAAATCTAACTCCTATTTAATAGAAATAGACTTTAAAAATAACTTTTTGTAATGGCAGGAAAAATACAATAATTCTGTCAAACTAACTTAGCAATTACCAGCAACAGACCAGGGCCTTCAGATTGCCAATGCACGTGCAAGGTTTGTTGTGATGACGTAGCGAGCCAGGGACGGTGCGCGCAGGACCAGCTGGAGAGAGGCTCCGACCCAGCGACAACAAACCTACACCGAGAGCCTCTATGGATGTACTGGGGTATGCTACGTAACAGCCCAAGCTTGTTGATGACTGCTAAGCATAGAGGTTGCATGATACAACTATTAGCCGCGTTCACACCGGAGTACTTTTCCCCGTACTTTTCACGTTTAGTTCCGTTAGTACCCCTTATGTCGCGTTCACACCAAAAAGAGTACTTAATCTCGGGAACTTTTACCCCCATTTTTAGTGCCTGCTGAGAGATCGTACTTTCCTGGGGAAAAAAGTGTTCTGATTGGCTGGGCGAATTGCAAACCACGCCCCGTAAAACTCTGAAATGTTTTGTAGAGCCGCCATTTTATTTGCTCGCTACATAAACCCAGCGCACCAACGGAGAGTAGTTTGTTTTGAAAGCAGTTATTGCAAGCATCAATAAATCATCGGAGCGGTGGAGTGATGAGGAGGTGTCGGCGCTTCTGGAAATCTACGCTGAGGACGCGACCCAGGGAATGCTACTGAAGCCAGTACCCAACTCCAAAATGTTCGAGCGTTGTTCGAAAAAGTTACTGGAGCTGGGAATCGTGCACAGCGCCACGGCATACCGGCTAAAAATAAAGAAACTCAGGCAGGACTACAAAAAAATTAAAGACTATAATAACAAGAGTGGTAACGACCGGAAGACCAGTAAATGGTACGAGCGCTTGGATGCTTTGCTAGGCCACAGACCTTTTCTCCGGGACAGCATCGACCTTCGATTCGGGCACGATGGTGTGGGAGGCCGCTCAAACGGCGGATTCAGTGGCCAACGACGACGACCACGACGAAGGTAAAATCAACTACATGCACTGGGGTTTTAATCTGCACAATAATGGTCTCAGATGTACTTTTATTTGCTCAGTAGATCAAGCTAGCCATGCTAGGCTGAACTGGCTAACACTGGCCCCGAGCTAGCTAATAACATCTAGCTAGCTAGATATTCTCGGCCGCTATGAAAACGTTTTGACTTGTGAATAACTGTGCAGTGTTTCTGTAATTTGCTTCACTAACTCATGGCACTAATCGTGTGTTTCAGGCGAGGCTGGACAACTCTCAGGATTGGAAACAAGCGAGCTTTCCCTTCCAGATCACAGCGCTTGCTCGTCCCCCTTACCAGCAACCAAACGCAAGGTACACACACTGTAACTTGGTCTTGAAAGAACGTTACGCATCGTACTGATGTTCACAATCACGTTTATTTCCTTCTTGGTACAATTATGAAACAGCGTGAAAACATATACGCCTAGACCGGTGTTTACAAATTTTCGCGCCGTTTTTACTCTCTCACAAACATTGTAAACATCCGGGCTAGAGGTCACATGACTTCCGGTAAGAAAACTTGCCTCAACAAAATTAAACAAAGTTCAAACATACATGAAGCACTCTTCAAAAATACAAAACAATAAATAAGGGCACTTTGAGCGGCAGCTACACACACACACACACACACAGTGTGTGTGTATATATATATATATTTTATGCTATTTGATCCTATATTATCTTCTACTATACACCTGCATTGTGTACACTGTCTTGTCCCGGCCTGCACCCTGTCCAATGTTGACTAGTAAACACATTCCTCGTATGTTGTAAAACTACATGGCGACTAAACAGATCTTGTATCTTGCTTATTTCCCCTCTTAGGAAAGCGGGCACGGGATGTGAATTTCTTTGACACCGTCGAGGCGTTGGAGGACCGGCGTGCCGTGGTGAAAGAGTCGATGCACGGGGATCAGATGGTGCTGTTCACCAAGGCCCAGGAAACGGAGGACAAGATGCTCACGATGATGGAGCACCAGGATGAAGTGTCGGTGCAGGATGAGCGGCAAACCACTTTTCAGAATGGGTTTCTGGAAGTGCTTTCCCAGCTAGTGAAAGCCAACAGGTCTTCCTCCCTATAGTTGCCACTGTTAACAATGTCTGCTGCTGAGCCTATCCCTACACCTGGGACAGTTTATTTTGTATTGTTTTTATTAATACTGACACACAACTTTGCACTAAGGTGTGTATGCTGCTGAGCCTATGCCTACACCTGGGACAGTTTATTTTATATTATAGTTATTACTGTTATTATATAGTCTTGATACAACTGACACTTTATTTTATATTGATAATGTTAACTTACATGTACAACTTCTATTTTATTTACATTAAAAATGTTCTATTTACTGTTATGTCTTGAGAGTGCAATAAAGAGAACCTACATGGCGATTAAACAGATCCTGTATCTTGCTTATTTCTCCTGACACTTTATCTTTAGTGACCTGTGTAGCATCCTATACATCACATGTAAGTGATTATTCTGATACCATCATGTTTCATCGGTTATAAACTGGCAAAGCTTTATTTGTCATTTATTTATCATCAATGTTGCAACCTTGTGGAGGAATGGCAGGGGCACATACACACATATGATAATTTATATCATTTTAAATATTATTTGACCTAAAACTAAATGTTTTTATGATTGTCCTCTGAGGAGGACATGGGGATTTGCAAACTTTTAATTCCCCCCCCCCATTTTACACAACACAAAATGGAGTCCACTATGGGCCGAAACTAACATGTATGTTTCCATAGTGTTTATGGCAGACGGATGCAGTGGGTCTCAGGAAGATATATATATAATAAAGGTGGGTTTGCTGCTGAGCCTATTTACTGTGCATACAAAACACCTGGCACAGTTTATTGTTATTATATTGCCACACTGTACACTATTGTAATGTTGCCTGTCTTGACTGGAAAATAAAAGAGAGAAACAAAAGCACTGTACAAAAGATCAGCTTTATTGTCAAAATGTTTACAATTTACACGCTGTTCAGATGCCTCATAAGGGCTGTGCGCGTGTCTTGCCCCCCAGCCTCGGCAATGGCTGGCCCATCAAGCTGGGTCGCCGGTAAGGCAGTCCATTCCTCCCTGTACTCATTACTTTCACAAAGGTTATGTAATATGCAACATGCTGCCACCTGGGTTTTGATCTGGTCCATCTTGCAGTCGTTTCTTTTCATCAAGCACCGCCACCTGCCCTTCAGTCTGCCAAAAGCGTTCTCCACCACCACTCGTGCTCGGCTTGTTTTGTTATTGTACGCCAGTTGCTCAGGCTGCATTAACTCAGTTACAAAGCTGTATAACATGAGCACAAACAGCACAACTTCAGTCGACTCCATCTCCATCATGTCTGAGGTCGGAAGGTAAACAACAGACGCCTAATGTACAGCGAGTGGGTGGGCGTCGCAGTATACGCGGGAAGTTTTTCTTCTTCTTCTTCTCTTGTTTTGCAGCGGATTGCAAACAACTTTAAGGTGCATACCGCCACCTACTGTACTCACCGTGAAGTGGTTTGCGGCCTGCCAGTAAAGCCAAAGCAGAAGAAGAAGAAGTGACGTCAGCGGCTCATTTGCGTAATCTTCCCTCAGGGAAAAGTACTCCGGTGTGAACGCGATCTGTACTAAGTGCCCTGGGGTTAAAAGCGCCGGGGCTCTGAGTGCCGGAACTAAGTACAGGAAAGTACTTGGTGTGAACGCGCCTATTGAGAGTAACCAGTTGTGCGGTGGAGTATCTCAGCATCATAGAGCCGGTGGTATGCTAGCACGATGCTACGTTAGCTGAGAGCCAGCTGGGAGAAGGTGGTCCCAACCAAGAGGCTAGACACTTCGGGATGGATTAGAATGTGTCGTGGAACAGAACAGGACAGAGCAAGGCAGGACAGAGCAATCCGTCGGGAGATGACAGGAAAGCAGAGATCACCTAGCCTGGAGCCGGAGTAGCTGCTACAGCTAACTGCTACAGCTAGCTACAGGAGCTGGTGTAGCAGCTGCTGCATACAGGTAAGAGATCAGAGGAATTGGGTGTAAAGACGTGTTCACATAAAACGTGAAGATATGAGATACACAGCCGAGTAAGAGGCCAACAGTTAAAGCCGGCAAAAGAACGACAAACAAAGAAAAACAAAGAAAAACACTACAAGGTGCAGCCGGAGAAGCGGCGAACCGTCTACGCCAGCGTCCTCTCTCAGCCTGCAGCGTCGAATCAAACTAATCAAGGAACTCAAAACTAAAATGTGTCCAATAACAGTGCACACATTGGATCTATGGTTGAAAGTATTGAACATAGATAAGATTCAAAATGATGCAAATATAATAAAATGGGTAGCTTATGATGGAAACTTCAAACCTGCAAAATAAGATCAAGGTTTTAAACAATGGGTAGAGAAAGGAATAACAGCTTGGTGTGTTTTGGTTAAGGAAGGGGAGCTGGAGGGTTTTGATCATCTGAGAAGAAAACACACATTGGGAACACATGACTTCTATAGATACCTTCAACTAAGGGACTGTTACAAGAGGGGAGTCAGATCAGATTCTTCCAAGGAGTTGAATAATATCATCCAAATTATAACTAAAGCATATCAGGAAAGAAACATAAGAATCATTTCAGCATTATATCAAGGATTTAGCAAAACATGACAAACACTCAACTAAATATTTCGAGGTTAGATGGGAGGAAGAACTCCAGATAGAAACACCAGATGAAGATTGGCATGAACATAGAACATATTCAAAACTTCTGTTGATAAAGATGGAGTATATATGAAGTCATGTATGAATATTGTCAAACAGAGTTTATACAACCAGACAGATTTTTCTCATCTGAATTGTCGTAGGACTAATTAATTGTCCTCTTTTGTTGTTGCACATGCAGATTTGACTTGGAAAATGTCAGGTTCAGAAGAGTCTCCAGGGTCGTCCTCAGTCTCTGGTTGTAAATGTCTCTCTAGATCTGAGTTCCTGGCTGGTTCTGGTCCTCCACAGTCCTCTCCATCAGCTTCTGTTTCCAGGTGTTCAGCTGAGCTGCTGGCTGGAGGCTCTGCCTCTCTGTTCTCCTCAGTTTGAGTTTGATGAAGCTGTGAGGACTGACGACCAACACACTTATGGCTTTTGACCTGACGACTCCAGGTGAATATTTTGTCACAAAAACTGCAGCTGAATGGTTTCTCTCCAGTGTGGATTCTCATGTGGCACTTTAAATCTCCTCTCTGTGTAAAAGATTTCTCACAGACTGAGCAGCTGAATGGTTTCTCTCCTGTGTGGATTCTCATGTGTCTCTGTAAATCTCTTCTCTCTGCAAAAGATTTCTCACAGACTGAGCAGCTGAATGGTTTCTCTCCTGTGTGGATTCTCATGTGCTCCTTTAAATGTCCTCTCTGTGTAAAATATTTCTCACAGACTGAGCAGCTGAACGGTTTCTCTCCTGTGTGGATTCTAATGTGGTCCTTTAAACTTCCTCTCACTGCAAAAGATTTCTTACAGACTGAGCAGCTGAATGGTTTGTCTCCTGTGTGGATTCGCATGTGAATTGGTAAGTGATGTCTCGAAGCAAAAGATTTCTTACAAACTAAGCAGGTAAATGGTTTCTCTCCGGTATGAATTATGATATGTCTATTCAGACTTGACTTGCGGCCAAATCTTTTCGCACACTGAGAGCATCTAAAGTGTTTCTTTCCAGTCCTACGTCTTGAATCACTGACATGGTCTTGTTTACTTCTCTGAGACTTTGAACCTGGTTCTCTGGTCTCCTTCGAATCATCACTGTCCTCAGTGTCAGGTTCAGAAGAGTCTCCAGGGTTGTCCTCAGTCTCTGGTTGTAAATGTCTCTCTGGATCTGAGTTCCTGGCTGGTTCTGGTCCTCCACAGTCCTCTCCATCAGCTTCTGTTTCCAGGTGTTCAGTTTGTCTTTGATGAAGCTGAGAGGACTGAGGTTTCTCTTCATCATCTTCACTCTTCACAGGGACAGGAGTGAATGTGAACTTGATGATATCAGCCTCCTCCAGCCCTTGAAGCTGCTCTCCCTCCTGACTGCTCCAGAGTTCCTCCTGCTCCTCTTTAATGTGTGGGGGGGGCTCTGGGTCCTCCTGGTCCAGACTGGAGCTCCACTCCTGCTGCTCAGGGGGAACCTCTTCTTTAACCACCACCAGCTGCTGGACGTCTGCAGGAAACAGGAAACACATATTCAGAGAAACTCTAGAGTATTAGAATTCTGCTCCTGCCCCCCACTCCCTGTGAGCCCAGTGTGCTCCGATTGGTCAGCTCGGCCACTCTGTTCTGATTAGTCAACCACCAGAGAGGCTCCGCCCATGTCTAACAGTGCTTTTTTCGGCTCGCTCTGAGCGGAACATCAGTCTTACGATGGTGTCAGTACAGCCGTATATGTTATACGCTAACTGACCGAACTGTACCTACAACTGTTGTTATTTAGGTGCACTTGTGGAAACTGCGCCATGATGCCTACCGTGGAAAGTGGAAAACGTCTGTTGCAAAGAAATTAGAAAGGTAGCCTAGCTGACAGTTACAACATTATGTAGCCAGCTAGCTGAAAACACCAACAGTAGCACACAACATTATATGCCAAGATATACACCATACATAACCCTAACCCTAACCCTGCAGAACCTCCATAACATGTACAGATTCGATTATGGACCTTTGAGGCGTAGAACGGAAGAAGAGTACGTTATTTTTATCTGTAATAAACTACTACTGTGTTTGATGAAAAATCAAATCATGGTTTGCTATATATGAATGATATGTTATAGGAGCAAATAATTCAGGGAAGAAAGGCTACTAAGTATTTCCATCAAACTTTATTTTTAGAAATGTACAAAATGAACATGTGTAAATATACATATATACACTGTATATCATCCATTCCTCCCCTTATAGGCGTTTTCGGCATCTTGCCTATCGCAGCTTTGTAAGCGGCTGTCGGGGCTTCTTAGGACGAGGCAGGACGAGTGGTCACCCCGTCATGTGTTGTCCGCCGGATACGCCAGGAGTTTCCTGATCTGGCTGGACGAAATCACATGCAAATCACAAAATATTAGAGAAACGTAGTTGTTTTAGGTTCGTTAGCTTGCCAGCTAGATTAATATGCTAACCGCTAGGAACGGTAGCTCGGTATCATACACGCTAGGAGCGCCAACTATAATGTGGTTGGGTTTCGCGACTGGCCGTGCAGTGGATCACCCGGAGTATACTGTCTATGTCACCCGGAGTATACTGTCTATGTCATGGGCGGTATGCTCCGGGTGATTTGCCGTGCGGTCGGTCGCGAGGCTTGGTTGCATTGTAGTTGGCGTTCCTAGCGTGTATGCTGCCGAGCTGGACGGGAGGGCTGCCGGGAGCTAGACATGCTAGGGGAAACATTGTTACATGTGTCTCGTGGCAGGAGAATGTCTGCGTTCACACAAGAAATACTCATAGACTCTGTGGGTGTTTCGTGTGTGGATGCAGACATTCTCCTGCTATGAGATACATGTAAGGCCATCTGCTGACATTGGAGTTGATATATGGAAACGCTAGCAACTTAGTTAGCCCAGTTAGCACTGTGTCAATGGCTTAGCAGCCCCAAAAACGTTTACCCATTTAAACAGTCGTGGTAGATACCTTGTTTGTTTTAAACATCATAAATACACAAACAACAATGTATACTTACAGGCTGTGTACCCGAATCTCCCGCTGGTCCAAACAAAGTAGGAACAGCATCGTCCTTCAGTGTCCTACGTTGTGCATATCCGGCATGAATCGCTGCAATGTTTGCGAAGCTTTGGTCCGTGAAATGCCCTTGCACACAGTACAATACCGGCTCGAACATCTGAAGGAACAGTGTTAACAAGAAATGTCAACCACTGACTTCGTCGTGGTTCTTCCATTTACATTGCCATTACAATTTCCCCTCACAAGACAGGAAACAGACCCTCGTTGGCATGACTGGATACTAGGGATGTCCCGATCCGATCACGTGATTGGGGATCGGAGCCGATCACGTGATTTTCACGTGATCGGGGATCGGGAGAAAAAAATCGGGGATCGGATTTTTTTTTTTTTTTTTTTTATAAAATATTTTTATACATTTTATTTAATGTTACAAAACAAAAATGACCATGTTCACGTCTTAAAGTCATCCTGAGGCCTTAGTTTTGGGTTAAAATTACACAACATCATGTATGTGTTGCTTCTTTTGGGCTTGTTTTCATAGACCTGGTTGCTTATTTCTCTCAAATCTGGCAACAGTGGGCGCAGTGTCTAATAGTAGCAGTAAGCTAACGAGAGGCTACGTTCAGCTGGTGCCTCGGGAGTCGGGACAGAGAAAATGTCAGGAGTTTGGAAGTATTATAAAATTGAAAGCGAAGGCAGTGTAACAGCCAGATGCAATGTTTGCAAGGCGGAGGTTCCGCGTGGTGGAAAGAACAGAGCTACGTTCAACACGACCAATCTAATACAAACACCAACAACAACACGACGAGTACACAGCGGCCACTCAGGTAACGGCACTGAAACAACCGACACTTTCAGAGACTTTTAAAAGGAAAGAGAAACTGCCCCAGAACAGTGAAAAGGCCAAAACAATAACAGCCAAGATAGCTGAATTCATCGCGTTGGATGACCAGCCGTTATCTGTTACCTTTTTTTTCCTCTTAATGCATTGCATAAAGATCGGATCGGGAAAAATCGGTATCGGCAGATTGTCAAAATCAAATGATCGGAATCGGATCGGGAGCAAAAAAAGGTGATCGGGACATCCCTACTGGATACAGTTTTGAACTGAACCTGAGCTTCCAACAGTATATATGTTCGGCTGGCAGAGGGTGCGGCGATAGCTCTGGGCGTGGCTACTGGGTATCCCTACGTAGCGATACCCAGGAAGAAAACATTGGAAATCCAACGAGGCGTTTTGGGGAGGTCTTTTCTGTGTTAAAGTTTTACTCCCTACAGGGTGTACTTTGAGGGTTTTTGACTCTGCAGACCGTTTACATGGATAAAAACCTTCATAACACACAAGGGGACGGGTAATAACCGGAAAAGCATGACATGGGACCTTTAAAATCTAACCACGAAGTTCCGCCCACTGTGTATTTCTGTTGGCTCAATAGTCTGTCAATTACACCTTTTTTCCAGACGCCCTGATAGTTTCAGGACAACAGGTGAGTTAGTACGGTAGCTGATCTAAAACGTAGTTTCACTGCCGCTTAGCAAGGCGTCGGCCGTTCACGGAGTGTGAGGCCTTAGCCTTACGGCCCGTCCACACAGCAGCGTTAAAAAAATCTTGGAGGTGGGCGTATCTGAAGCTTGGGGATTTTTTGCGAGCAACGCGACCAACAACCAATCACATGAATCTCCCGCCCCCGACATACAAAGCAAAAAAGCCCGAAGTAAACTGGATATAAACTCCCCAAACAGGCGAAAACCTACCACTGTCTCTGCCACCTCCCTCCATGCCTGGCTCCTCCGGTTTGTATCCCGGTAGGTAAATAGGGACTGGTCATAAAGCACCGGGTGATTCCCTACCGCTCATTTCTCCTCCATGTTTTGGAATATGAGGAAATGACCTGCGGTATGTCTCTCCCAGCATACACGCGGTTTGATTGGCTAGCGCTTCCACCTCAGCTTCAAAAGTTGAACATTGCTCAACTTTGAATCCTGAAAATCCTTAAAATCTCCGCTCTGCTGCCCACAATGCAGTTCGGCGAAAAGTGAGGCAAAGTGACGTCACCCCATTCAAAGTGAATGGGCAGAAGCGTTTCAAGATTTTTTAACGCTGCTGTGTGGACGGGCCGTTATAGTTTGTGACCTGTCTGCAGAGTCGTTAGCTGAGAACTGGTGTTGGAGTTTCTCAGAGTAGTCGTTTAGCATCTCTCACCGCCTTGCTAAACCTGTACTTGGACTCATACAGGTGCATCTCAATGAATTGAATATCATGGAATAGTGATTTTATCAGTAATTCAATTTATAAAGTTTAAACGTATACATTACATAGATTCATCACACACAAAGTGATTATTTCCAGCGTTTTAATCTTGATGATTGCAGCTTACAGCTAATGAAAAGACAAAACAAAGCATTGAATATTACATAAGATTAGGGTTGGGAACCGAAACTCGGTTCCAGATGAGAACCGATAAGAAAATGCTGGGTACCGGGTACCCATAAAAAGTACACAAATTTGGTCCTGCTTAATGGTTCCTAAACGTGGTAGACTCTGTATTCCAGCGGGTCCGTCTGCGCCATGGTGACCCGGTGGAATACAGGGTAATCAGGGGCGGACTTGCCATCTGTGTGTTCTGGAGAATCACAGAACGGCAGGTCGCCAGCGGGCCGCCGGCGGCCGGCTCGGTTCGCTGACGACCAGCACCGCCCTTAACTTTTTTAAACGGCATCATGTAAGTTGCGCTGACAGGCGACAGAGGTCCACTGTTGCCCCGCAGCGAGGCTCCCCCCGCCCTCCCGTAGACAGTTCACAAGCTCAGTCACTTCATAACACCAAAGATGGGTCGCGGTAAACGCTCTAAAGTGTGGCTCCACTACACTAAAAAAGAAAAAGACAAGGTGCTATTATTAACTTGCCACAGTGCAATGCCGGTGGCAAGTTAATAGCTTGCCACAGGCCAACACACTCTCACTCACTTCCTCACACAATGCCCAACTTTTGAACCTGTACGGAAACAATTCTTCCCAAACTCAACCATAAGCATCCTCAAATATTTAAAAATGAAAAACTAAAAATACTCCTGGGGGAATATAAAGAGAGCTGCATTGTTGCAGGACAGTTTGTCTCTGCCACAGTCTGAGGGAATCGGAGTGAGCTGATACACCACGTCTCACATCTTATATTTATTTATTTATATATATATATATATATATATATATATATATATATCACAGTTTATTTTGTATTAATGTATGATATTAATTAAATGAATCTGTATTCCTTGTAAAAAAATGAAGAAAAAAAAAATGTTCTTGCTTAATGTTCAAATTCGTAGCAGTTTGTTTATATGTATTAGGGGTGTTGAAATTAATCGTTTCTACGTCGCGATGCAGACGTGGACGATTCTGCATCGATGCAGTGACAGAACTTAATCCATTATAGCATAGTAACGTTGCTTCCTGATTTTTTGGCTGTGGCTTTTTGTTTTTAACAACTAACCAAGCAACACCAGCCCAGCACCAGAGACAGAATGACCCACTCTGAATCAGTCCGTGCCGCTGCGGCTCAGAGACACACGTGGATTCATGTTTTTATTTTAAACTCGCGTTACAGTCATGTCAGGTTTTTGGTGGATTTAATCCAGTCTTGGATTGCAGAGTATAAATGTCTTCTTGCTATTTTCATACGATAAATGCGTGTGTAAAGTTTGTGAAGGCAGGAGGAAAGCTTCCACGATCACCCCTCTCTCTGTTCCTTCAACCCCCCCCCCTCCCTGAAAATAATGAGTGACAGGCTGATAGGAACCTGATATAAACTTTATGATTCACTTAAACATATGCTGATATGATGAAGCTAACTTAATCTCATTCATGGGATTTATGTAACAGCAAGACAGAGAATAAGTGTGCACCCACATGCAGTATTTTAGTTGTTATATGCTGTTGTAAATACTCCTGTTGTCTGCTGTGTTCAGACTCAAGTCCTGTGTGTGATGCCACATTCAGTGTCCTTTTTTTAGCAGAAGGCCGTTGCTAGAAGCTGCAGCTAGACTGCAGAAGCATTCGTTTTTAGTTTTTGAGGATGGAACAATTTCACACACAGATATAGGGAGACTAGACCTATACAATTGGAGAGCGAGATTTTATCTATTCAATATAGTTGTACAAAAATATGTTAAGAAATCCTTCCAATGTGTACTATATGACAGTAAAACACAGTTTAAAAGGGGAGTGATTAGTACAATATGCATAGGTAAGATAAAGAATGCTAACTAGGTAACATAAGATAAGATAAAGATGGGAGAGAGGAGTTTATAAAATCAACAAATTTAAATTATTTGTTATTGTTTGTGATCCTAAGGATTTTTTGATTATATACAGTTCTGTTTCATGAGTGTTGAGAGCTGTATCCATGAAACCTTCATTTCCCCTCAAAGTGCCACAGATTGATGCATTTAACTTCAGTAGTGCATGCCCCCGGACCCCCCTAGAGGATGTGAGGTCTACCCCCGAATAAACCAGGTAGACATGGATACTAGATACATGTGCACACTCATTATATACACAACACATTTGTCTTGGATTTTTTTAACACCATATTTGTAGAAAGGCAGTAAATGGGATTCAAATCGAGAACGTTTTTCGTTGCGAAGGACCCACAGACCCACAGTTTAGTGTCCCCCCCACTTCTCAAACCAAAGTTACACCCTTGGTCTATACCACTGTAGCCCCGGACAACTCTCCCTCAATAATATAATCAGGGGTGCACATAACTGGTACGCATGCACGACAAAAATCGAATTGCACTTGTGTCACTACGCACCTTTGCGTACCTGAAAACATAAAAACAAAACACATATTTCGTCTACACGTGTTTCTTGTCAACACTCAATGAAGTAAACTACGAGACATGTCAAAAAGAACAAAGACATCAAGCAGCTACGTTGCCGTTTCGCTCCCTGCAAAAAATCTTCGGACTTTCTCTAATTGATTGAACTGGGTGCTGGCCGCGCCGCGCAGGACATAACCGACGGACCTGTGAAGCTTTACAGGAGGCAGAGGCTTAGATCACTGGACGACAGAGTTGGTCGCCGTGTGCACAGGGTTAACGTCGGTATGAACAACAGAATTGTGCCAAAGCTCCGCCAGCTGGCTGCAGAGGGAGACTCCCCTGTGCACATTCTGTGCCCCGCGCACACACTGGAGAACTGCGCAAAATCAGCTGATCACAACGTTCACGCTCTGTGGTCAAGCTGCTGCAGTTTTATTTACACAGATCTTGTGTAGGAATATTCTGTTACAGTAAAAGTCCTGCATTCAAAATCAGTGATGCAAACACAGGTATGGTGAAAAAAGAGAGAACTATTCGAAGCAGAAAAAAAAACAGCGTAATATACCATCTGACAAAGGCCTGTGCTATAACTGGCTATTCCTTATAATATACTCAGATCAATAGGAGACAGAGATGTTAAATTATAAATCAAGGGTTTTTATTATTATTTACAGGTAGATATTATACACTTTTGACTTTAAGGGCTTCAGTTTTTCTTCTTCTTCTTTGTTTGCGAAAAAAAAAATGTTTCTACTGCTTTACGCAACCGACTGGTGCTGCTGCTGCGTCATGACGTCACCGGTGCTTATCAGGCTCTAGCTCCGAACCGGCCCTGGAACCGCTTTGGTGTCAAAGGGGCATTAGTTCGCCGTAGCCTCGCAGCGGGGTTACAGCGCAGAAGTGCGCCGCATTTGCGCATGACTGATGTGCAACAACATGTGACTCCTCTGTTTGTCTTCTGTTGGTCGCTTGTTAGCAGACCCTTCACGCGATAGCAGAGAGATCGGGTACAGGAGGTGTAGAGCGAGGGATCATTGTCCACTAGTCGTGCTCGCGGATGGATACAAAAATATACTTTGGCGGCCGTTAATAGACTTTACGTGGGCGGCCCGCCCAAGTAAAGTCTATGTTTTGAAGTGAGAAGTTGTCCGTCAGTCCGTGAGTCGGACCCCCCCCCCCCCGAAAAAACGAAAACTCTTTGGTTCTCCGCGAATTACACAAGTCACCCAAATCAGCGTTAAAAAAGCGGGAGGCGCCAAAAAGAGACTAATTTGCATCACTGAAAATGTTCCTCAAGTAAAAGTAGAAAAGTATTATCATCAAAATATAGTGAAAGTAGCGACAGTAAGTACTCAGATCTTGTACTTGAGTAAAAGTAGAAGTACTCAGATTTTGTACTTGAGTAAAAGTAGAAGTACTCAGGTCTTGTACTTGAGTAAAAGTAGAAGTACTCAGATCTTGTTCTTGAGTAAAAGTAGAAGTACTCAGGTCTTGTACTTGAGTAAAAGTAGAAGTACTCAGATCTTGTTCTTGAGTGAAAGTAGAAGTACCAGAGTGTAGGAATACTCTGTTACAGTAAAAGTCCTGCATTCAAAATGTTCCTCAAGTAAAAGTAGAAAAGTATTCTCATCAAAATATAGTGAAAGTAGAGACAGTAAAAGTATTCATTGTGCAGATTGGTCCATTTCAGAATAATATATATGATATGTTTTATAATGATTGATCATGAAAGTGTTCTCAAAGCTGGTAAAGGTGCAGCTAGTTTGAATGACTTTGTATACTGCAGGGTAGCTTGTGGATTTACTCCAGGTGGAACTAAAGTCTGATTTAACACTTGATTATATTTCACATCATTCATCCAGATCTGTGAAGTAACTAAAGGTATTAAATACATGTAGTGGAGGAAAAGTACACTATGTACCTCTGAACTGTAGTGGAAGTAGAAGTACAAAGTAGCATCAAAGTCAAGTCAAGTACAAATATCTCAAAATTGTACTTAAGTACAGTACTTGAATAAGTGTATAGTAACTTCCCACGTCTGAAATCAGATATGACTTCATGTCATGTGATCATTTCTTAGTATTTGATCCTTCAACTTGGCCTCAGGAAATGCAAGGACTTCACAGTTTTGGCAACAGGTTTTGGAGAAAGCAAATCGGAGGCTTAAAAAGAGACAGGGAGGTGCATCTTCATCATCTTCATCATCTAGCATGCAAGAAGTGTAAATAGAGGACAGTGAAGGAGACACTGAGGAGGACCACGCTTCGTGTGGGGTGAGTACCAAACGCTGTCTCCTGGTACTCAGAGTAACTCACTAAAAAGGTTATGTGCACTGTGGAGTCTATTTTTAAATAACATTACAAGACGGATTCTTATTATTACATTATAAGCTTATTGTGCTCATTTTATGTTGCTATGACTTTGGAATAAATAGACAAAATCACTAATCCCAGGTTCTGATGGATTGGATAGGAAACAAAGGGAAAAGTCATAGAGAAAGTTTTAGCTTGCAATATTAATGTAGCAAAGCCAGGTGCAGACACTGTAGAGACAATGAGATACTGAGGCTCTGGCCTTGGCCGTGAGCGCCGCGCCCACGCATAACTGGGAACCAGCATAATGAAGGGTTTCCACTATCTCTGTACAACACTTTAGCAAAAACAAATGACGTATGATAGCGACAGAGTAGGGAGGGACTTTTCACCGGCCGGCCGAATGCTGATTGAAGGTCGTGTTGCCAAGAGACTTTATCTAACCCATCGAGTCCACCGAGTCCCCTTCTGAGGCTGCATCTCAGGTCGATTAAATGGATTCCTTGCGTCCCTCACTTGCGTTGTTTCCCTGCGTCTAGTCCCTCCCACCAGGGAAGCATGGAGAGACGCAAGGAAACCACGAGAAGCAGGGAAATGAGTTTTAAGAGCAATGGGACGTCCTTTCCTCCGGAGCGTCACGTGAAGCCACGTCCGTTTGTGATGATGCTGCACAGCTGTTCGTCTGACAGCAGCTCTGTCCCCGTTATTTTCACAAACACCCCCGCCTCTGTTAGTACACATTTACTGACACAAACATTTGTATCATCTGTTGTAGACCCAAATACATTAAATAAAATAAGAACTCATTCTCAAAAAAGATAAACGCCATTCTTAAAATGTATAAACGAACAATAGTTAGATTAATATTGATTAGAGTGCACAATAGAAATAAAATAATTGAGAGAAGAAAAAGAGATATGTTATCTATCAAAACCCAGTGAGATTAACATTCATTGGATTGCACACTTTGTCTGTTTGTGTGGATATGTAGCACATTAACATGTTAAATAGCACTTAATGACTGACTGAATGGAAATGACAATAAATGAAAATGTAAAACGAAAAAGCGATCATGAAAATGTTTCCAATAAATGAATAAAATGTTTTTTGACCACTTTGTTGTTCAGATATATCACATATTTGTAACTGAATGATGCATTCATTGAAACAGAACACAGTATGAACTGAGGAGTGAGTCCCGTGAGTTTCATGTGTTTTCTTCACTCCGCTGGGAAACTGCTCTCATGTCAAGAAGCATCAGATCAGTGCATGCGCTGCATCGTCCAATCAGTGAGCGATACACAGTAAGGGGGCGGGGAGAGTATCTGAGGATTTCATCGGAGGATGGTCTGGTGGTTCCTCGGTTATCGCTCCTCCATTATCGCTCCTCCAATAGCCGCGTTCACACCAAGTACTTTCCTGTACTTAGTTCCGGCACTAAGAGCCCTGGCGCTTTTAACCCCAGGGTACTTAGTACAGATCGCGTTCACACCGGAGTACTTTTCCCTGAGGGAAGATTACAAGTACAGTAGGTGGCGGTAAGCACCTTAAAGTTGTTTGCAACCCGCTACAAAACAAGAGAAGAAGAAAAACTGATACAGGATCTGTTTAATCGCCATGTCGGTTTTCTTTATTGCACTCTCAAGACATAACATTAAATAGAAATATTTTAAATGTAACTAAAGTGTCAGTTGTACATGTCAGTAAACATTATATATAAAATAAAGTCATAACAGTAATAACAATATAAAATAAACTGTCCCAGGTGTAGGGATATTCTCAGCAGCATGCACACCTTAGTGCAACGTTGTGTGTCGTGTGTCAGTATTTACAAAAACTATACCAAATAAACTGTTATTAAATGCAGTTTGTCGCTCATCCTGCCGCTGCGCCGACGCTTCCTCATGGCGCAGCGCCCACACTTCATCCTGGTGCTGCTGGCGCTCCATCTGCTGCTTGAACACTTCTGCCTGGCGCTCCATCGAGGTGAGCATCTTGTCCTCCGTTTCCTGGGCCTTGGTGAACAGCACCATCTGATCTCCACGCAGCGACTCATTCACCACGGCACGCCGGTCCTCCAACGCCTGGGCGGTGTCAAAGAAATTCGCATCCCGTGTCCGCTTTCCTAAGAGGGGAAAATAAGCAATATACAATATACAAGTTTAGTCGCCATGTAGTTTTACAACATACTAGGAATGTGTTTTTTGTATTTTCACAAATAGAATTAAGGTTTCACAAATCTGAAACTGTGTTATAAAGAATGTTTAGACCCTCTGGGATAATCCAGTCCAAATAAATCGGCTATGCAGCGATTTAAGAGGTTCAAACACGGAGGATTGTTCCTTTTTGAAGAGTGCTTCATGTATGCTTGAACTTTGTTTAATGTTGTTGAGGCAAGTTAAACATAAAATATGATGAATATTATGAAATAAACATGATTGTGAACATCAGTTCGATGCGCAACGTTCTTTCAAGACAAAGTTACAGTGTGTGTGTACTGTGTGCTCGGGGCCGGTGTTAGCCTATTATGGCTAGCATGGCTAGCTTGATCTACTGAGCAAATAAAAGTACATCTGAGACCATTATTGTGCAGATTAAAACCCCAGTGCATGTAGTTGATTTTACCTTCGTCATCGTTGGCCACTGAATCCGCCGTTTGTAGTCCTGCCCGAGTTTCTTTATTTTTAGCCGGTGTGCCGTGGGGCTGTGCACATTCCCAGGTCGAGTGAAAGCTACTGAACTGGCTTCAGTGCATTCCCTGGGTCGCGTCCTCTGCGTAGATCTCCAGAAGCGCCGACACCTCCTCATCATTTCTTGATGCTTGCCATAACTGCTTTCAAAAACAAACACAACGCACGGAGCGTTGTGTTTTTGTAGCGAGGAAAAACAATGGCGGCTCTACACAACATTTTCAGAGTTGTACGGGCGTGGTTTGCAATTCGCCCCAGCCAATCAGCACTGGGGCACTTTGGAGAACTTTTCACCCACAGAAAAGTACGCTCTCTGAGTTGGCTCTAAAAATGGGGGTAAAAGTACCCGAGATTAAGTACGATTTTTGGTGTGAACGCGACTCACGGAACTAAAACGCGAAAAGTACGGTGAAAGTACTCCGGTGTGAACGCGGCTATTAGCGCTGCTCGCTCCTCCGGCAGAAATAAGAGCCATGGGACGCTACTCAAGATGGCGCAGACAAATCAACTTCCGGTGATACCGAGGACCGAGGAAATGAAAATAGTCGACCTGAGACGCAGCCTGAAACGCTCCTGAAACGCGCCCGGTAGGGTATGACGCCGGAGGAGGCCGGACCATGCCTGACGCGACGCAGACGGACCCGGTGGAATCGAGGGGTCATTCTGTGCACCAAAGTCTAAACCACGGCCCTCCCTCAACCAATCATAAATGTACGGACAGCGCCCTGTGTAATAAAATGTATTGACGCATGAGGTTCGAGGCTTTTTTACGGAAATAGTGGTTACAGATTACAGCTTTAAAAGACGAAGCAGGAGCCCACGGGAAGAAAAGGTCATTACACGGTTAAGGACGAAACCACACACTCACAGAATTGGCATGCACCCCACTGGACTCTGTACAGATTGCAATAAACCGGAAACCGTCAAACAGACAGTCTTAATAGACTGCCACAAGTACGAGAGGAGAGTGCTAGCTACTAAGTTAGCTAACGGAAAACTCAGCCTTACTGTGGGGAATCTGCTATAGGGACATCAGAGGAAGTCTTTAAACTGCTGAAAACATTCTTAAAAACAACTGGAATTAGAGAAAGAATTTAGGATTCTTTTAATTTTCCTGCCAATCTACTGCTCCACACTCCAGTCCAGTGGGTGGCGGTAATGCATCCATGTGTTGGTTGCCAACCGAAAAAGAACAATAAAGAGAGATTCAATAAAGAATCTAAACAGTCTAATAAAGAGAGAGTCTAATATAGAGAGATAGTAAAGAGGGGACAGACCTGCTCTGTGGATCTGAAGCTGAGGCTGGACAACAGCGTCCAGTAGTTTCCGGTGTCTCTCGTTCTCCTGTTTTGAACGAGACAGTTCCTCCTCGTACTCTGCTATCGTTCTTTCAAACAGAACAAAGATGTCTTCAGCAGCCGCAGTGAGTCGCTGCTTCACCAACGAGAGCAGCACAACACTCATGTTTACTAAATCACCACTTCCTGTTTCTCTCACTCTGTGTTGCTAGCGTGTTACCAGCTAGCATGCTAAGCTAGCTTCTAGAGTCCGAGCTAAAGGCGCCGCTTCAGAAGAAAGAGCACAAAGTCAGAGGTTCATCCAGAGACACAGACGATGGATCAGCTGCTCACACACGCTGTCTCAGGAACACCGAGAGAGAACCATGGATGTAGCGAGAGAACCATGGATGTAGAGAGAGAACCGACGAGACGCGATCTGGTTCCAAGTTAGAACGTGCGGGACCATCACTTCCGGTGCAGTGGACTTCAAAATAAAAGCGGCTATGATTTCCCCTTAGACAATACCTAAACCTTTAAGATACACAGACATGGAGCTGCGGAGAGAACCCGGTTTATTTCTCCTGAAACACCTTTATCTATATTATAAGTATTCCCCCTCTTCCTGTAATATAATATTTGTAAGAAAAGAAAGGTGAAGAGAGAAAACCGTGGGTTTTATTGTGAAGGCCAGCACCGGAAGTTGTGTTTCAGGCTCTCCGTTAGCATGTTAGCTGGGGGTAAACAAGAAACCCTGGTTTCCGGTCGAATCGTCCAAAAATCAGCTCCTCTCGTCTTTTCCTAACCAAGACGAAAAGACGAGAGGAGCTGATTTTTGGACAGTTTGTCCACAGCCTAACTCTGCATGAGTTTTAAAAGTCTCTCTGACTCTTTACAGTCTCAACAAGTGTGTCTCTGTTAGCAAGATAACAGCTAATGCATCATGGGGGTTGTAGTTTTTAATAAACTTTATAGAGATCCAGGGGAAGTGTAGCGACCCTGCATAGGGTGCTGGGTGTGTCACTCAGGCGTCCCCCGTCTCTCTGCCAATCACAGAGCTGCACAGTAATGCTGGTCGGTGTGCGGGCCTGTGGTTGGAGGAGCAGAGGGGGGAGGGCTGGGGAGTCGTGACGTTGACCCTGCTGTGTGTGTGAGTTAGGGAGTGGAGTAGAGAGTAACTAGAAAATGCATTTCCTGCAGAAAATGCGTGCGAATGCTGTAAACTGTGAACATTTGTGGCTGAATTTAGCTGAAAAAGCTGAATATGTTATTAGCTGAATGGTAGCTGCTTTTAGCTACAAAAATGCAGAAAAAGCTTAATATTTAAAAGAAAAGGTTTAAAAAAACATGTATAGCCTTGATGTAATGAAATAGCTGAATAATGTAATAGTTGAATGGTTTCTGCAGCTGAAAATAGGCTGAAGGAGTTAAATATCAGATGTAAGTAGTAGTGAATGAATTTGTATTAAGATGAGAAAAGAAAGTAAAAAGGCTTGGGAAAGCAGCATAATATTTGAACTGCAAACTTTTGAACTAACTTGATGGTGAATTATCTGTCGCCATGGCAACGGCATTTGATGACACCCCATAATACGCTTAGATGTGTTGATGGCTGCATCGTTACCAAACCTGTGAAGTTTTGGGCCATTTCGATCATTTTCACTGAAGTTATGAGAAAACCGTGTTTCATGGTGAGCATTGTGTTGCCATGGCAACGGCATTTGAAGAAATCTCAAACTGTCCCGTAGATGTCTTCACGGCTGGACTGTTAGCACACATGTGAAGTTTGAGCACTTTTTGAACATTTTCATAGGAGTAATACATTACATTAGGAGGTTACATTACTCTCTCTTCTCTTGATCACCCTCTCAATCTTCTATCGCCCTCTCTCTCTTCTCTTGATCGCCCTCTCTCTCTTCTCTCTCTCTTCTCTTGCTCGCCCTCTCTCTCTCCTCTTGATCGCCCTCTCTCTCTTCTCTTGATCGCCCTCTCTCTCTCCTCTTGATCGCCCTCTCTCTCCTCTTGATCGCCCTCTCTCTCTTCTCTTGATCGCCCTCTCTCTCTCTTCTCTTGATCGCCCCTCTCTCTTCTCCTCTCTCTTCTCTTGCTCGCCCTCTCTCTCTCCTCTTGATCGCCCTCTCTCTTCTCTTGATCGCCCTCTCTCTCTCCTCTTGATCGCCCTCTCTCTCCTCTTGATCGCCCTCTCTCTCTTCTCTCTCTCTTCTCTTGCTCGCCCTCTCTCTCTTCTCTTGATCGCCCTCTCTCTCTGCTCTTGATCGCCCTCTCTCTCTCCTCTTGATCGCCCTCTCTTCTCTTGATGTGTCTGTGAGAGAGAGGGAGAGTGTGTGTCTGTCTGTCTGTGAGAGAGAGAGAGAGAGAGAGAGAGAGTGAGTGTGAGTGTGAGTGTGAGTGTGAGTGTGAGTGTGTGTG